>NW_009596036.1:0-3729 GCF_000690535.1 Cariama cristata | reverse complement strand
TAAATTAAACTGATTTCCCCAAGTCAAGTGTCTTTTGCCCATGATGGTAATTGCTGAGCGATCTCTCCCTGTCCTTATCTCAACCGAGGAGCCTTTCGTTAATTTTCTCTCCCTTGCCCAGCTGAGGAGGGCAGTGATAGAGTGGCTTTGGTGGGCACCTGGTGTCCAGCCAGGGTCAACCCACCACACCATTAAAGTGTGTTTCGTAGGAGAGGTGGCTTAAACCAAGTAGCACTGTCCCCAAAAATGCTCAGCCACTGACTGAGGCCTTTTCACAGTATGCAGTTTAGATGTGATTATCCTGATTTGGGAAGTAGGGCAGTTCAGTTGCATGGGCGAGAACCATCCTGTAATGGCTTACTCCAGAGCCAGAGGGTAATCCCTCACCTGTTTCTCTAAACTAGTGCAGGCATAGCCTGGAAGTATTCACTTGACTTCAAAAGGTGAATATGTTGTTTTAAAAGAGTTGAGAAAAAGTGAGAGACATACCTAGTAAAATTTTTATCTTTGCGCACTATAAATAATTACGTTTTAAATACATTTTCTTGAGTGTTTGCATACTCTCTGGATTTGCACGTTTCCCACAATAAAATCTATTGCTTAGACCTAGCAAGCATTTGTTCTGTTTTGCATCGCCTATAAACTGCATTGACTTATTATAAGTGTTGTCCATTGTAGTTGGTACAATTTCACATATTATAAATCAGGAAAGAACTTGTTTTTATCTCTGTCTACAGCTGTAATATTTCCTACCTGTTTGTCACCTACAGTACAATTATTTTATCCAGGCCTTCTCTAGATTTACTCTTGTTAGGCTCACAAACAGGAGTACTGCCTAGTATGATGTACATGAATCTTTTCCCCAGACCACTCAGAAAAGAACTGGTTTCTCAGCGTGATATTGTTTTATGCTGTTCAGGTAGAATGCTAAAAAATAATACTAAATAATTTGCAATTGTATCACTAAAGTTGAAGTAATAGAACAAATATGATTTCTAATAATTTGTTGATTTTAAAAAATTATTTATTTCATAGTGATTAGTATATACCGTCCAGAATATTTTATTTCTGTGACATATCTCCACCATTTTGTCAGCCACTCTGCCCTGCATTCTTCTGTTTTTTTCAGTTCTACAAGGTTATATCCAGCAAATGAAAAAGTAGACCACAGATAACTTGTGAAATTATGTAAGTGTCTTATATTTTTGTTTTGAGAAAATTAATTCCTGTGTTCAGTTTGGCATCTTTGTGACAAAAACAGCTCTAAGAAACAAAAAAACTTGCATGCTTTATTGAAGAACTTCAGCTGTCATATGTGCTACTTTATGTTATAGGTCTTTTGATAGTAATGTTGAATGGAAATCAGCCTTTAATCGTTTGAATGGATAGATCCAGATTCTCTGTACACTCTATCCATGAAGCTGACATGTTATGAATCACTACAGGTGAATCATTGGGTGAACATAGGCTTTTTATGATGTTTTCTGTTGAGTGTTGCAAGGAGGTTATAGAAACGCAGTGTTCTGCAGTTACGTTTTTTATTGCTGTAATTGTCACAACCAGCAATAAAAAATTGTTAACATTGTTTGTCATTGGGCAGCAATACATGATGTTTCAAAAGGCTTTGTAGAGCACCTGCTTAGGATGTAGGAACAATTCTTTTCAGCTCGACAGTTACGGATTTGTAAGAAGACTACCACATTTTTACAGTTCATGCAAGTAAGTTTTTTAAATTCATATTGAAAAGAGCAAGGCAATGGGTTCTGTGAGCAAACTAGACTTCATCTTATGGCTGTTGCCCTGGTGAAATATTTTCACTAAATCAGAGTCTTTATGCCGTCCTTGGATCTTCTGCAACCTCAGCTGCCGCTGCTGTATAATGTACATTGATTTCTATTTGGTATTCAGGCAGAGGGAAAGCTGTTTAATCATTTGGTTTCTGACTTGTTAATAAAAAATCTGTCTTCTTTAATAAGGTTATTTTAGATAAAACTACAATCTCTGCCACAATTTGACATACTTTCTTATGTTTTTTAAAGTAACAAATGATGCTGAGGATGAGACACTATCACTGTAATTTCTTCTTACCAAGTGAATGCCTTTGTGATTTGCAGTGCTGTTCAACACACAGAGAATGAAAGCCATTTAATCATTTTCCATATGAATTGTAAATAAAGTTTTACACTTGTCCCACATTGAGGGAAATGAAAGAAGAAACAGGAGAGAGAGACCTTTGTTCATTGTAAGAAAACCTTTTCTAATAGTGCAGAGTGACATGTCTGTGCTAGAATGTGAACATCTTTTATATCACTAACAGTTTTCCACCCCATCACATCTCATTGATATTCTGCTTCATTAAAGTTTCATGATAGAAAAGTTATTAATATGCAGAGGTAATTTTATATCAGATTGGGAAAAAAACCCCAAGTCTAATAATATAATTACTGATGTTATATGATGGGAAATCACTAATATGATTAGAAGTGCCTGACAGGTTTTAGTGAGATTTGATAAAGTCCGCCTGGGTTTGGAGGATTCAATTGATCCAAGTCCCAGATACTGTAGGGAACAGGGAATGGAATGGAGAAAGCAGCAGGGTTGGACTCCAATTAGAAGAGCACAAATCAGTTTGTTTTAATGGGTCTGCAGCTGGTTTGCACTTTGTAGCTGGACTGTTCTCTGTATTAAAAATGTTCCTCCAATCTAGCACTTGGTTCCATAACAATGATTATGATCTATAAGTATAGATAAGACTTTGTCAATAAGATAATGAATTATATTTGAAGTACTTCAGGTTAAAGTTTTCAGCAGCATCTACTGTTCTACATTTCATTGACTATAGAAGAAAACTTAGTCCATAGAGCCAAAAAATCCCGTTTGCACTTCTACCAGTGTAAACTGATCTACAGTCAAATTGTGGGACAGCAGCTGATCCAAATAAGAGGAGTTTCAGACAAAAGGTATTTAAAAGATCTGTTCAGTGTGAAGGCATAAGAATTTCAATGTTTTAGATGTTCAACATGCATCAGCTCAATGTACTAGAATTCTACAGGCACATATAAGAATAATTTTTGGATAAAGCAGCTCGGAGTGTGTGAGGTAATAGCTTCCCTGAGGTACCTTGTGCACAGCTTCTACATTGCATGATGTGCAACGGCTTGACTGAAAATGCAGAATTTTCCAGATGTTGTGAAATCTCACAGGGAGTAAATTTCTGCTTTTTTTTTTTGACGAAATGGTTGCTTAGAAATATTTTAACACATTTTATATTTATAGCTCAAGGAAGATGCTATCTGACACTCTATAAACATATTTTGTGTTTCTCAGCTGGAAAATTATAACACAATATGCTTGGCATTGTGGAAAGTTTGTCAGATAAGTGTAACGAAGTGATAGAAATCAATCAAAGGAGAACCATGTTGCACAGTATCCATTGATAACAGATAAGAGAGAGGCATATTGACAGGGGAAAAGACAAAACTGAATATCAGAATAATATAGCAAGGGAAGAAATTAGATATTGTTCTCTATAAAAGGCTGGATAACTGGATAGGGTTATTTTCTTTATATTATCAGAGCAAATTAGAATAACTTTTCTCAAATAGTTGAAATTATATCAACATAGCTGTCCTGGTTTCGGCTGGGATAGAATTAATTTTCTTCCTAGTAGCTGGTACGGTGCTTGGATTTAGTATGACAGTAATGTTGATAGCACACTGATGTTTTAGT
>NW_009596035.1:0-10352 GCF_000690535.1 Cariama cristata | reverse complement strand
AGGTCCCTTCCAACCTCAACCATTCTGTGCTTCTGTAGACACACAGACAAAAGAGCCAGAAAAGAAACTAGCAGAAAATTAAAACAAAGAGCAACAACCGTGTTGCACAACTTGGTTGATACTTGTATTGGCTCTAACTCGTATAAATCACCCTTTTGACGAAGTGTTAAGGAAAAATTAAAGGAATGAATTTTTTACACTTTTAAAAACTGAGTCTTACTCTCTTATTCTTGCCCAGCTTTGTTTTTTACTGGAGAAATTTCAGTCTGAATCACATTATTCATGGAAGGCATTACTTACTATGGTTGTGGTGGAATTATAATATTAAAGGTATCAAGATATGTCCAGCAAAACTGCTTTGGCTTTTTAATTTACAGAATCTCAGACTCGATTAGGTTGGAAAGGACTCTGGGATCATCGAGTCCAACCCTTGCCCTAACACCACCATGTCAACTAGACCATGGCACTAAGTGCCACATCCAGTCTTTCTTAAACACCTCCAGGGTTGGTGGCTTCCCCCCCTCCCGGGCCAGCCCATTCCAATGCACAATGACCCTTTCTGTGAAGAAATGCCTCCTAATGTCTAACATGAACCTCCTCTGGCACAGCTTGAGACTATGCCCTCTTGTCCTGATAGTCACTGTCCATTTAATTTAGACTACTGACAAACACTGGGAAGAAATATCTCTTTGAAAAAGATCTGATGCACGTAATACCACAAAGAGACCAGTACCTTTAACAAGGTCTCTTCTAATTATAACAGAATTTAAGATATGCTTTTTTTAACCTATAGGTGTTTTTGAAATAAAACCAAAATGCAACAAATATTCTAGACTTAATTAAGAATTAGGCAGGGACTAACTTTGAATTAAAAAAAAATTTCTTCTACTCACTGTAATTCCATGGCATTTCAATGACTTGAACTGAACATTTTATAATGTTCTTTTTACACAAATTCTACCACGTAGACATACCTTTTATAGTTCAGCTTTGTTTTGGAGAAATACCTATGACAGAAGTGGATAGCCATTTCTTGATCTCTGTTTAACTGTTATATTTATGATCAATTTGATTAAATCTTTTCTGATGTTTTTATGTAATGTAAAAATAAAAACACTCAGATTCTAAGATTAGATGCGGAGTAATTGAAAAGTATCTCATTTGAAATAGTTAAATAAGAAATTATAAATTATTTTTCATACTATTTGCTGTGTCTGTTCCATAAAGGTTAAAATGAAAAATTTGCGCAGTAAATTATACATAAGTTTCTGGAAAATTATTTGACTCCTGTCACTGCAGAAATAGATGATTACTTTTACACACAAATCATCCAACTGAGGTAAAGAAGATGTGTCTTAAAAACAGATACACAACCATAAGTATTTACAAAATCAAGTGCTACTCTAAAATAAAATAGAACTTAAATACATAGCAATCCGGAGTTAATCCTGAAATCTTTGAAAGACTTTGGCCTTATGCCAGCAAATCATTTAAGAATGTTCTAAACTTGAAGTACAAATTTGAAGTTGACTCATGAAAATAAGACCCCCAAATTATTATTTTGTAGTATGCTCTGTGACAACTGAGATTTTTGCTATTGGCATAAAGCACACATGGAGGCTTTCACAGAGCAAGTCAGCAATGGCCAGAAAATTGCTTGTGTGTACCTGGAAAATGCACAGCAGTATTAGTAAATAAATTAAAATATTTTTAAAATATGGTAAACCATTATAGAAATTTTTCTTATGCAAATGAAATTCTGTAATTTTTTTTAAGCAAGTGTTGCTTTTTTGAAGAAAAAGCATCCAAAACTGGACTCCTGAGTACAAGGTCTTTCTTACCTAATATTCTAATTATATGTCTCTTTTCACAGTTTCAGTTAACAATTCGTATTCAATCCAACATTAAATGGAAGAACAAAAGCTTTGAGGTCCAAAATTTAGTTACACATTTTTAATTGAAGTACAGAAGAAATTTTATTATATAGAGTTTTCCATTTTATTGGCCCACTAACATAGACTTCC
Organism: Cariama cristata; assembly: GCF_000690535.1. Lineage (NCBI taxonomy): Eukaryota > Metazoa > Chordata > Aves > Cariamiformes > Cariamidae > Cariama > Cariama cristata. The sequence continues at coordinate 8,328 of NW_009596035.1, read as the reverse complement.
TGTGACCATTTTTTAGAAAGCATATTCATGGTTTCTTAAATAACATTTGCAAAATTCCCAGAGCAATATGTGTCTACATTTTATGCATCAGTACATGCTGCTCTTACAATACAGACAAATAATAGAATTACTGAAGCTTTGGCATTCAGTTCAAAACTTTGGCTGCTTTTGGATTAGTAAGATATCAAAAATAGTGGAAAATGCTCATGCACAAATTATGTTTCAACTGTTAACAGGAATTCTTCAGTTTTCAACAAACACTAGCATCTGCTTGCATTTCACACAGACACAATCGTATTAATGAAAATTCTTCATTCACTGTATTTTGATGTTGAAATCAAGTTATGAATATCAATTTACCTTCTTTGTAACTTGTCATTGATTATTAAGTATTTGAGCTATTTCACAGTACTAGTGAACAAATACAATTAATCATAGTACACATTTGTAATCATACTGATAAGAAATGTTTTCTTTTTAAAGCTCAACTTGGAAAATATTTTGTAGTTGCATGAATGCAATTGGTATTAAATGTGTATGCAGGGCAGTGAAGAGTCAGGTTAAAGGAGCATGCGGTCTTTTGTAGGATAAGAACAAATTGTCAACGTATTTATTACATAGAAACAATTTTTAAAAGGAGCCACCATAATGCAGTGTCCAAAAAAAATTGCAAAATTAATAATAGATTATTTCTTTCACTTAAGAATGAGTAATTACGCAAGAAGCGCCTAAAGTAATTTGAGATCCCAGCTGCACACTTAGACCAATAGACTCTCCTTGTCCAGTTCAGTACCTTTGTGAAAACAGTAATGGCTGAGCTGTCTCACAGATCTCTTCCTGCTCTTTTTTCCTTTTAATCGTCTCTTCATCTGTATTGTATCGCTATTTAAAACTACCCCCTGCTGGACACAGCATTTCATAAGTAACAGCACTATACAATAGTATCAGAAAGTGATAAAAAGAGGAGAACCACCTTACTTATAGAGATAAAATATTTTAATGTATTTCCCACTGCTTTTTTAGATATAAAGCTCTGATTTTCATGTAACTGCCTCTGAATAATAAATTATTGTGATATTCATAACTTTGCATAGCTGCCTTATCTGAGAGTCAAAATGTTTTAAACCAGGCACTCAAAGCTTCATAACTAACCTTTTGTCTTCCACAAATGCATTCTAGATTCCATTGCATTAAAAGTCTACAAATTCTGCTGGTTACCTTCCACAAGTGAACTGATGACTCATTTCAGTAACAATGCTTTTGGGATTATAACTAACTAGATATATATTAGAAACAACATAGATGTTTGGGTTTTCTGATTTAAACAGATATATCTAAGCATAATAGCTTTCTCTATGTTAGAGGTTGCAGGTGCTGAAACCATTGCTGTAAACTGAAACACGCTTGTCATATGTCCACGTTAGAGCTGTCAGTGAGGTACAGATACCCATGCCATCATGAGAATTGAAAGTGTTAATTTGTTCTTCAGCAGTGTTTTGCTAACAGAGCAAATTTAACCAGAAGTTTTAATTGCTCTGTTGGTCACCGGTGTCATCCCAGAGCACACTGATAATAACTAACATGGCTTTTCTGGTCACTTCTCTGTGTGCTTCATGAGAGGGCCAGGTTTTCTAAAAGCCTCTCATCTGCATTAATATGGCTATAGAGATCTGTTTGTACGTTTTTGCAATTCTAGCTGCTTTTCTTTTATTACTTTATTTCTGTGTGGCTTCTCAACGTAATTCAAGATCTTGGCTTTTAAGAATCCTTCTAGCAGCGTGCATAGGGCTGGCATAAGGGTGCATGATCAGGCCAAAGATAGTAAGTAAATGTGAGGCCCACTGACCTTTGCTGTTCTGAAGAGCGTTGCTCCACATGTAACAGTTTTGCTACACTTCTACTGGCTTGGTTGGTCAGCTGAAAATGTGGAGAAAAGTAATTAATGAGCACATTTACCCCTAAAGCAAATGCAAGTGTAAAAATAAAAATTTTATTTTATTTATTGCTTTATTATTCCAGAATGAACTGAACCCCTGAAGAACTTTTGCATGCAGAAAGGTGGAGCATTGCTAGATACTAGAGAATCAAAAAGTGAAGAATAATGTGAATATATTCCAATCTCTTCAAGGCAAAAGGTATGAGAGAAACAAAGTACGTTTGGGAAAAGCACACCTCCCTCTCTTACCATGCCCTTCACTCCAACTCTACATTTGTGGCCAAGGTGACAACAGGTTTTGCTCTTCCTTGGGTTCATAACTCGTTGTGCACATTGGCTGGATTAATCATAACATGTAGCTAAGTTTAAAATGACAGTCCAGAAAAACTACACTAGTTCAAAAGTCACAAAATTATAGAATTGCTGAAGAATAACAAAGCTGGATATGCTTATTGCAGCAGACAGTGGTGTGGTCAATATGGCTCTAGCATATACGTTACATACTCTCTTACTCATTCCATACGTTGCTGCTGAGTGTCTGGCCCAAGGCAGCTATATATCTGGGGTCATATTTCATTATGCTTTCCTATTGATTGTATGAAACACAGGCAGAATTCCTACTAGATAGCAAATTACTTCAGAAAAAACATGAGCAAAAGAAGATGAACCTCTGTCCCAGCCTCTTGGTACCTACAGATAAGCCCAGAACAGCTATACTGTGGATATTTATATTTAGTCTTTACCCTCCTCTCCCTTCTTTCTTTTCTCTCCTCTCCAAATCTTCAAGGGAAATCTCAGAGGGATTGTGGTAAAATAGTGTTGCAGCCAGGCTGTTCAACTGAGTGATAAATAGACATTTCCTACATCCTTCTACTATCCAGTGTAACTTTTCTGTCAGAAGGAAATGCCTGTGTGTCATATTACCCATGAAAATAATCTTTGCATCTACCATGTAGCTTAATCTAATTATGACATCCCATCTTTGCACCACCAGTAAGGCTTCTGCAGCAAGTCATGTAGACCTATTCTGCCTTGTAAATTTGAATGGTTTCTTTACTTGTTCTTAGAAGTTATCCTGTAGCTGTCTGTGTATTTCTGTGTCATTAACACACAGTATTAGCAAAGCCAGATATTCATACCTGAGGTATTTTTATCTTAATACACAGTGTTTTAGCACATTTTTATGTTGAAATTTGAATTCATGTAGATTGTCAGCATGCTTGTTTATGATTTTACCCCTTTCTAATGCCCTTTCATAAATCCAGTGTAACATTTGTGTAATTAGCTGGAACTACATTGCATAATGCTATGGCAACACCCAAACAGGTTGGTAATGCATCTAGAAGACATGGAACTCGGTCCTGAATATGCCTGTTCCTCAACAAACAGCACAGAGGTGAAAAAAATAAAGAGCTATTTGCAGTTTCTCAGTCATGAGGCAGTAAGGACCTGAATTCAAGCTAAAAGGATATTCTAAAGGAAGACAGTCAGTGGATTTGATGCCACATATCCTGCAAGATAGAAAGCATTGAAATAAGTGTGATGATACAGTAATCACAAGCTTCCTTCTAAGCACTAGCACAGGCCTCTGACTGTGCAACTGGAGCACATTTCTAACTATAGTGATGCATACTTTTATGATGTAAAAGTAGTGAGTCTTTTTTTTTTTTTTTTTTAATCCAAGTCATTAAAACTGCACTTTTCATCCCTACACCGCTACAAGAGTTTGGTGCAGTCAGGTCTGTTTTTGTTCCTTGTGTTTTTCCATATAACAAACTTGCATCAGATCTTCTAAAACAAAAAGAGATAGTAAAACTTGCTTTATAAAAAAAATCGCTACTAAATAAAATTATTTTTTTAAAATGCACTTTTTGTCTAGTAATTTGGTTAAAATAGATCTTTACTCTTTCTCGACAAATTCATTGGAAAAATTAAGAAATCTGCTTACAAATGGATTCATGTATGTTTTTATCTTCATTAATGTCAGAGAAAAAAAATTTTGAAAAGACTTAGCAGCTTTTATACCCTTGTAAATCTCAGTGCATTTCCTATCTGTTCATTTTGGAAACTAGACAGAAGCTATATATGCAGGTTATTCTGATCAGTTGTGCATCTGACAAATTAAGTTACTTGCATTTTCTCTAATAAAGATTTATAAAAGTATTGTAACAAAGACTATTTATGTTTAGGGAGCTCTTACAAGTTATGAGCGCAGCAAACCTAATGTTTTGTCCCTAAAGTAAAAAAAAATCCCAGACATTGTAATTACTTATTGTAATAACCAGAAAAACTTAAAGTTATTAATGCAGTGTCTTCTATTGTAAGCCAGCCCATCTGTTATTTTTCTATACAATAAATAAGGGGATATAGTCAAACTGTGTTTCTTTTTCCCGGGTTTCAGAAATGGTGAAACTTATAAAATTCAGTAACTCTGCTGTCTTCCAGTCCCTAGGTAAATGTCTTACTGCTTCTTACTTTGCCAAAGCAATGAGAAAGAAGTATTGTGATCAGAAGAAATTACTGCAGTAACTTCCTTGTCAAAGCAGATGTTATCCTCAGTACAGTTTCAGCTGATTTGAAATCAAGGATTCCTTTACGTTTGATGAGGTAACTCACTGAAAGAACCCAGGCTCTTTATGGCAGATGACATGGATAAACACTGAGATCCTACCAATTTCTTATAAATAAGATGCATTGAAATGGATTCTGTGGCACAGACATCCATCAGGGTCAAAATATAGATGGGGTGAGATTGCACTTCGATATGGAAGAGGTCCAGCAGGCACCGGTGCTTGGGCAAGTCCGTTTCTGCTCAGAGGAAGTGGCAAGAGCTCTGGGTCTCTCTGAAGCTGGAGGCATAAAAGCTATGATACAGAGCTGTGGACAGAGGGGTCTTCGAAGAAGACACAGTGCCTGCCTGAAAGGCTTGGTATGGCTATGGTCAGAGACAACTGCTGGAGACGAGTTATTTGGAAATACCAGACATTTGATATACTGGGAATCTAATGTAAAGTTCTTTCATCTGAATGTTTAGAATTGAATTCAAGTGTTTCCAAGCTCACTAAATCAAGTGTCTGAAGGAAGAAATGAGACTAGAATATTTTAGGTCCAGCTACTGGAATATATTTAAATGTATTTAAGCTTTTTACATATATACTAAGTAGTACACACATAGTGAAAGTATATCGGGGAGAAAACTGCTTTTTATGTTTATCTATGGAAGTGGGTAGGTAGTGGTTTGAGGTTGTTCTGTTAGCTTAAAGAAATGTGTTCATATTAATTTCTCTTTACTAAACTTCTGGATCTATACTTGTGGAGTGCTGTAGGCTATAATCTGAGTCCCAAAGCCTTCCCTAAGGAAGATAATTTCTTAATTTTTCTTTTTGCTCTGGCAAAAGGTATAACTAGATTTCGGGTTTTTTAGTGCAGCATTGATGAAAATTCAGGCAAATTGTAGAAAGGCTTGTGGAAGATAAGTAAGTTTCATTTTATCCCCTTTGGACTTGCTTGTAATGCTACTCTGTAGAGTGCCTTGAAGAGCCCATCCAAAAGACATTCTTTTTTTTCAAGTTTTGTTTTAAAAGTGACTTTTTTTCTTCTTCTGCTGTTAGAAAAGAGAGAGCAGTTCAAAGGAACACAGAAGTCTAGATAGTATTGTGATTACGTCAAAAATGTAACCTCAAAGAGCGGCTTTGTCCAAATTTGAGGAACTCTGTCATTCACAGGTTCTTACAGCAGCTGAAAAGAGGGTCCTCGGACAGCGTCAGCTGGCCTGGCAGGCAGGCTGGTCTAGCACAAGCAGCCTGTTGATATACTGGGTGCGTGCAAGAAAGTTACAATTCCCCAAAATTAATACATCAACAAAATTAAATGTGATAATGACAATGTTAGACTCATAAATGAGAAGTCAGATATTTAAATATACTACTGTAGGATACGACAATAGTGCTTTGAAAATTCCCCTAGTTTATACCATAACCATGCGGAATACAACCTGTTGTCATGCTCTTGCAGAATCAGCAGCCAGTGCAGGCTGGATGTTTTTATGAATAGTACTGTGGGGTACATTATAGGAAAAAAAATTCTGTTTAATTATAATTTAAGCATAGTTAAGCCCTGGATCAGATTACGTGGGGCATTTGTCATAATTCTCTGGTGAAGGTGATTCAAGAAGAGATTACATGTCTCCTAGAGACAGTATATACTGAGCTAGATGACCTCTTTCAGATCCTCACAACCTTACTTTTCTATTGTATTTATGACAAATCCTTATTCTCATGCCTAAACCCATTCCTCCATCTGGATTAACAGATTTTGTTTGAACTTTATGGCTGTTCTAATTTTAGCAACGAGTTTAATACTATGTGTTCAACCACCACCAATATGATTTACCTGATAGCTTGGGCGTGCCTGTACTGAGGCATCTGAAGAAAGAATCCCTGGCTTTCAGTATGTTGGCAGAAGTGGTAGAGGCTTTTTTTCTGAATAATTATACACAAAACCACTGAAGTGCCCTTCAGGGGCATTAAAATGAAGTTACTTAGTAATTACTGAGGTTGTTATGGTTACTATCATTTTTCATTTCTAATTCTGAGGTTATAACCTCAACTGAGGAAATGAGGAACAACAGACAAAACCAGGCAAACCCAGGCAGTTCCAGGTGTGAAGTACGTGTACACCTATATCAGAAACTTTCCTGACAAGTTGTTGTCTGTGGCTCACAGGGCCACGGCCATCAATACAAAGCAAATAGGAAGACAACAGGACCCAGTTATGATGAGAATAAAATCCCTATCCTATAACTTTCCTCCCTTCATAACTTACAAATTCTTTACATTAACTTCCTTCTAAAAGAAGTTACACAAAGAGCTGAACTTTTTCACAAATTGTTCATCCTCAGAGAAGAAAGAATTAGTGAAAGAAAACAACATACTGAGAAACAACGAAATGAGGGACATACAGGCTTCCACTCTGCAGATTACAACCCACGAAGTTGGCATACATTTTAAGGAATGGCATTTAATTTGCAGGTGTTATCTTACAGGAACTGTAACTTTTTATTCTCAGCTGTAATTACTTATTTCAAAAATCCTGCTTAGAAAGAAAAAATATCCTTGAAATATTGAATTCTTATAGGTCTAATGAAGGCAACTGTGGGCACTAAATACACTGCGAATGAGGGATTGTAGTTAGATATTTAACTACAGAGTTAAAAAATCATCTCATAACTTCTGTGTTGCTATCTTATAGCTTGTCACATCTTTATTAAGATATCTTTCCACAGTGTTCCAGTGATCAGAAGCAAACAGCATGAGACTGGATGGTGACGGTACTTAGCAGATCCATGGTCAACAATGTACAGCTTTTTTGCATGAAGTTTCAGTGTGTTCATACAAGTATATTTTATTTGTAATAATCCTTTATAGTGACCTGTCACTGCACGCATAAGCATAAAACACTGGAATCAGAATAATTTGTGAAGAAAACTTGGGGGACTGCAAAGTACCTGCCACACTGGAAGACTGTGATAATAACAGTGTAGGACTATGGGAAAAGCTTATTTTGAATAAGTGACAAAATGGCAGCTTGAATCAAGTTGTACCAAGGGAATGGCTCAGGACCACCAGATCTAGGAAGCTGCCAGGTAGACCAGCCTAGTTAAACATTGTTGCTATGTGGAAAGACAGTGCTCACTAGGCCTGTATAAAATACGAAATAAAGGCATCCTGTACAAGTTGATTTTTACTTAGACCGATGACACTTAGACTAGTGATTCTAACTGTCATTTGGACATCAGGACTGTGCAGATTTATGCTCCCCAACTAGAGTATCAGCATTTGGCAGACCTCCTTGGAGCCAGATGACACAAGACCTTTAACACTGGTTATGTCTGCTATCCTGTTTCTGCTAGAAGAAACTTGCCTTTCTAATCTAAACTGGCATTTGGAAAAATTAAGCTAATTATTAAATTTGTTTCTGTGATCTTGTATCCCAGGAAACCTGAGGCATTAGGAGTCATCCAATCTAAATACACCAAGTAAGAAGAAAATACAAGTACAAGTAGAAGGCCAGCATTTCACATATTCCTTATGCTACATGGGTTTGTCCTAAGGATTAAGAAACCATAGAAATTCATCTACCAGTTGATATGTCCTTTGATGTGGAATTGTTGTTACATATAAAGTTGTATGTTAAAGGCTGTGATTGTCCTAGTGATGATATAACCTGGTATTGTTGAACAGTCAGTAACAGAAATAGTACAATGCAGCACAGCTTGCTGACATAAATATTCACATACCTGTGAGAGTCGGACCGGAGCTGGCCTGAAAAGAAAGTCAGTGGAAACTTGGAGATAATATGCCTACACCCGAAAAGGGGGGATTGAAAAGGAG
>NW_009596034.1:0-1391 GCF_000690535.1 Cariama cristata | reverse complement strand
GAAAGAGTTTCTGAAAATATAAAGTGTTGGAATTGACATCTAGTCCGGTGCCTGCACATTTATTAATTCTGCCGTGGTGGGAGGAAAGGGAAAAACGTGTAATTAGGCAGGAGCAGGTGAAAGATTCCAGACGATGAAATACAACAGGCTAAACGGGATAATGTATTCACCATTAAAGGACTGACATTTATTACCAAAAGGAGACCCGTTATGTTTGAATATAAAAAGGAGCAGATATTAGGCTATATAAATTACCTCCTTCACATTACTTGCATCTCATTTAATTATTTTTTTTTTTAATCACCAACGTATTGGTGTTTGAGAGGAAAAGCCATACCTGCTAAAATACCACCAAGCAAATGATGCCCCTTTAACACGCTCCAAAGACACGATCCCCAAAGCAATCGATCACAGTAAAAAGTGTGGAAAGGGGGTCTGAAATCAGGGAAGCCAAAAGGGTCTTTTGACGTATTTGTAGTGTCACAAGCTCAGGATGGGTAATTCATCTCACAAACACACGTACACACGTCTTTGCCGTACAAATTCCACTCCTTAAAATAGATTTCATCTCGTTCCTTTCAACTGACCTGTTATTAACGCTAATGAAGTTTCAGAGGTACAGACTAGGAAGTGAATGAAGAGCACTGGGCTGTATTTCGAATATCTGAAGCACTGGTAAAACATAATCGTGTGCAAATATGTATACGAATCTCCCCGTGTTTAAAGTACGAAAAGAAAATCTTCTTGAAATGTAACAGCAAATTAAAAGGAAAAGTTAAAAAATAAATAATCAAGCCCTCACTCTCTGCTCCCTTTGAGCTCTCGTTAAAGTACTATTTTGATTCGAGCCCAAATGTTCTTTCAGATATTTAGACAAAGGCAACAGCAACGCAAATCAATTCTTCACAGCAGAACCGGCCAAACAGTTTAAGGAACATTCCTTTTATTGCACTATTTTCTTCTTCTTCTTTTTTTTTTTTTTTTTCTTTTGACACACCTGACATACCACGGAGTCCACTCTGAAGAAGATGAGGAATAAAAGTATGCCCTGTCCGTCTCAAAATAAATAAATAAACACATAAATAAAGCCAGGAGCCGCTTTCCGTGTCACATCCCGTAAGGTCTGTAAAGATTACCTGACGGAGCGAGCGAAAGACAGAGCGCACAAAGAAATGCGCCCGTGTTTATAAACAGCAGAGGCAGCGGGCGCTGGATTTGCAGGCGGGAGAGGAAAGCCCTTGGTGGCTGATTAATAAAAAGGAGCTGTGGAGGACTCGTCAAAAACCTTTGTCAACCGGAGGCATGCAAACTCTTCGGAGCAAGGGCGTCCCACCCCGCACACGCGCACCCACGCACCCCTCTACACCCCCACACACACTTTCCCCTCCGTC
>NW_009596033.1:1593-13377 GCF_000690535.1 Cariama cristata | reverse complement strand
TAAGAAGTGACCTTTAAATTGCTTTTCCTGCAGCTTTCCAGGCACCGCGAGCCTCCTCTGAAATGATTTTGTGAAGCCTCGACTCTTAAGGCTTTCAAATTCTTCCTTAGGACACACTTCTATTACAGAGGCTGGAAGAAAGCTGCTTCTCAAAGGGCAAAACCTCCGTGCTAGGCTGTGTTTTATAATCTTACTGAGGTTCAAATTGCTGCTTCCTTCAGTGTCCCTCCTTAGATGATGGGTTGCAAGGAGAGGCACTGCCAGAGACGGGACCCCCGTGCACTCAGTCATTCCCCAAAGCACATCTTTTTCCAGCGCGTAGGACTACGCCATCCCCAAGCCAATATGAGCTCGCACCGTCCCTGCTCGGAGCTGACCGAAAGCATGCCGATGCCTTTGGCGCAGGTCTGGGAGCAAAGGCCGTGGTCGGAGCAAGCACTGCCCCGCCGACATCCTTGCGGCTTTGAGTGGTTTGAGGATAAGCAGAGCCTCTTCGCGTCTGTCTGCAACTTTCTGTCTAGAGACGGGCGCTGTCCCAGCTCCGTTGCCTCCCCCTTCCTTTGAGCTGCTTGCTATGGAGTCCTTCGCCAGCTATAAACTCTTCTGACTCTCGGCAGGCTCTGCTGTTATTGCAAACAAGGACGGGGAATAAAAGCTCTCTGAATTTCACGTCTGTTTGCCTCGAAGCCGAGGAGGGAAGGAGAGGGGTCAGCCCCAGGGTCAGCTGGCCCTCCCAATTGCACCAGGGTCACTCGTTAGAGCCCGTCTGCTTTATGGGGCACAAACTAACCCGAGGGCTGTTGCTCCTTGCTCTGCAATGTTTGTTCGTTCTTTCTTCTGGGAACAAAATTCATTGCTATTTTTATCTGTATTGTGTAGTGTTTAGCGGAGTTTTGGGTGCTGTAAGAAGCGATCAATAATACTTGTTGACTGACCTCTGAACAAGGCTTCTTATTGCTCACAAGGAAACAAATGTTGTGAGCCACTCGCTAAAAGCAGCTCTAATTCAGCAGAAACCCTTGGGGAGACCCGCAGCAGAGCTGCTACCGATTCTGATGGGCATCCCTCCCCGCTTGGCGAAGAAGGAGATAGCAAGTGGAAGGAGGCTGGCGTGTGTCCGCAGTGTGGGCTCCTGTTGATATGCTTCCTAGAATGACATCTCGTGCTTTTTGAGGTTTCTTTTGGTGGAGATGTTGGCAGTCGTGGTAGAAGTATAACTAGGCTACCTAATGCATGCCTTATTGGGTGGGAGCTCAGTCGCACGTTGGGTGTGAAGTTTAACTTGAGCAAAAGTGACTAAAGATAAAAAGATCGCTTGGATGTTGTTGTGGCTATGTTTTTGTGAATGCCCTCCTCTGCTGGCTAAGGAACTTGGGTTGTAAACTGCTCGAAAAATATTCTTTGATGTAATCTCTTCTTTGGGAATAGGTTGCTCAGGTTTGCAGGCATCTAGCCATACTTTGTTCATAGAATCATAGAATCTTGGAAGGGACCTTAAAGCCCGTCCAGTTCTACCCCCCTGCCCTGGGCAGGGCCACCTCCCACCAGACCAGGTTGCTCACAGCCCCATCCAACCTGGCCTTGAACACTTCCAGGGATGGGGCAGCCACAGCTTCTCTGGGCAACCTCTGCCACGGCCTCACCACCCTCACGGTAAAACATTTCTTCCTTCTATCTAGTCTGAATCTCCACTCTTTTAGTTTAAAACCATTACACCTTGTCCTGTTGCTACAGACCCTACTAAAAAGTCTGTCCCCATCTCTCATAAGCCCCTTTAAGTATTGATAGGCCTCAGTGAAGTCTCCCCAGAGCCTTCTCTTCTCCAGACTAGGAAGAGCCACCTTCTCCTGTCTGTTATGGCTGGGAAGATGTCTATCCTTGCACTTAAACACGTTAGTATAGACTTTGGAATACCAGAGTGGCAGGCATGGCAGTATATATACCCTCCTGACATTTGAAGGTTGCATACCTGTAAAATGATGAGTAGCGTGGGGAAGGCAAGCAATCGGTCCTTACTTGCTGTCTCTTTGGTGCAAGAACTGGGGGATGTTGAGTGAAACTGGCAGCAGACTTGTTAGAAAAGAGTTGTTCTTTGCGTGTGTGTGGTTCCGCAGTTGAACTCGTAGCCCCAATGAGGTGCGGAGGGTAAGAGCTTCTGCTGGTTCAGAAGTGACTGGAAGAGTTCATGGAAAAGGTCTTCAAGGGCTGCTGAATCCTTCTTTCTCAGGGAACCTGTGAACAGCAATCTGCTTGGAAGTGAGGGAGCAGCACAGCACACTTGTCCTTGCCATCTGTCCGTACGTGCCTGGCCTCTGTCAGAGGTAGGACACCGATTTAGGTTGTCTTTCAATGTCTCATTTTTTTTGGTCTGACCATTAGGTTTTTATGTATTCCTATTCCTCCTGCCCAGGGATTCATCACGAGCAGGCATGGTTCTTCATCGAACTCTCAGTGCATCATCGAGGATGCTTAACCCCTTTGCTTCAGGTTGGCAAGGAAAGCCTGTGATTTCCGTGTCCTCCAGAACCTTTGCCTGGCTGGTAATGGATGGGAAGAGCAGCAGGCGCTTGGTGCTGCACTCATGGAGATCATTGCAATTACCATTTCATTCTCAATGAGCGCTAACCATGCCCTACTCCTAGGTGGATTTAGCTTAGGATACCATTTTTGAGCAGCCTCAGCCCTTGTTATGAGCTCCTCCAGGTTCCACCAGAGCTTCTGCTGAATGGCCAGGGACACCTGGTTTGGATGCCCTCAACAAGCCTTGAGCATGAGATTGAGCTACATCCTGCGTCCGCACCACAGAGCTGCCGGCCTGCATCCTCTGTAACATCTGAAAGCTCAAGACATGGACCAAAATCCAGAGCTTGGGGGATCAGATTGAAATGGAGTCAGAGCTACCACTGCCGCCTGGTACAGCCTCTTCGCTTGTCCAGGAGAATTAGTGCCGTGCTTTGCAGGGATTTGTTGGGTTTTCTTCCCAAACCTCATTCCACTGCTATGAAATTGTACCTGTGTTAACCAGGAAACAGTAAGGACAGATTAGTTGTATCTCCTGCTCTCAGTTTCTGCTTTCTGAACTCATCACCTTTCCTGCAGCCCAGGCTGTAGCTGCTGGGAGCCCAGGTCCATTTTATTTTCTGAGGTATCTTTTCTTTAGGCACAGTCCAGACTCTAAAGCTTGAGGATTTCACATTTTCACCTGAACAAAGGGACAGTGGAGGTGTTTCCTGAAAAATGATGTGGAACACATCTCCTCCCAATCTCCCCAAATGGGGGAGTCATCTAGACGTTTTCTAACGGGTACAACTTTGGGAGGGGGAAGATGGGGACAGCAAGTCAGTGGTCCAGAGTGATCGTGCTGAGCTGGGGTTAAGCAAGGTTCCTGCCGCTGTCTGTGTAATCCCTTTTGCAGTCTCTCTTTCTTTCCCGGAGGCAAGTTAAGGAGCTGTGGGTTGAACAAGGCATTCTCTGATAGAAAGATAGAGAAGATGGGACAAGGTCTGCGCCCTTGTCACCTGCACTAGCTCCCACGAGCTGACAGATGCATCTGAGCCCAGCGGGAGCTGCTGATGCCTCCATGGCTGCCGAGATCTCTCTGTTTGCTGCAGGAGAGAGCGAGCTTGTTTTGCTGAGTCTTCTTCATCACCCCTGGGCTTCTGCTGGGCTCCCACATGTTGCAGGTAAAATGATGACGACTGTTGGGCTGCTGTGTCCCTGGCTGGCTGCATGCAGCCACAGCTGCTGAGACTCCTAAAGCAAGGAGTGGAACACGGCGTTATTTTTTTTCCCAGTTTAACAGATGAATAATTTTGTCTCCTTGTTGCTTAAGGGTTGCCATTGCCAATTCATATTCCAGGTATGGTAACGAGGGATTCCATGTGTGCCTTCCTGGTGATTCTCATTGTGTCTGTGCAGTGGAAGAAGTCAGAAGTGGTCCATAGAGACGGTTTCATTGCTTGATGAGTGATCGGCCGCTTTCTGGATCTTGAGATTCTCCAGGAATATGCAGGGTTGGGAGAAATCCTGGCCACCTGGAAAACTCCAGCCCTCCTTGGCCGAGATAGTTCAGTCGTGGTTCTCGTAATCCTCTTTACCCTCCAGGGAAGTGCATTGCCCTTGAATATTATCCCTTTTTTATTCCCGAACTGCTCATATGCAATTTCAGGAGGTGAGGGAGCTCTCTACAGGGTGTTTGCCAGCTACAAGCCTTGAAGCATCCGTTAATACCCCTGGTACCAAACCCAGCGGAGCCTTGGCTGGGTCTCTGCAGAGCTCCGGGTCTGCTGGTGGCTCAGACGGGTGCGTCCATAAGGAATGGCTGTGGCCTCTTGTACCATTCCATGTGCTCTTAACGTCTCTTGGAAAAAAGCTTCCCTTTCTCAGAATCAGAGGTACCTCTGGAAACTAAACTCAGATCCCTTAGGTCATAATCTGATATTTTAACCATAAATCTTCCTTTTTATGTATCTTTTCTGATAGAGGTGGAACTTGTATCTCAGAAGGAGATACCTGACGGGAGGCTTTATAGCAAGGCTGTTTGGGTGATGATGTGCATGTTATTACCTTCAGCTGACCAACTCCTCTGTAAATAGGAGAGTGGCGGATAATCCCGTTTCTCATTTCTGTTAGCTCAAAGCCCGTGCGAGGGAGGTGACTCTTCTCCTTTTGGATGGACAGGGGTTGCAGGATGTGTTTGTCCCTGTGGGGAAGAAATTGTAATGTTTGTGTTTGTTTATTCCAAATTACTCAGTTTCAGATCTGCTAGCTACCAGGCGAATGGTGGTGCTCCATCATGGTGATAGGCAGGAAGAGGACTCTGTAAGGTGCTATTTATCCTCTGGACCACAGAAATAATTGCCTTGGTTGTCCTTTGACCAAGTCATCCCTCTGTTTACGTCCTTTTACTGCGTGCCTTCCTCAATCTTTTCACACAAAAGCCCTTTGCAGCCCATCTTTACCCTTTGTGTTGATTCTCATTCTATAGGAGAGGCTGTTGTCCACCTCCAGTTGTCCTTTGGTGGCAGGTTTCCTCCTCCTCCTCCTTCACCATTTGGTTTCGTCAAGCTCAAGCTGCCCTGATGCCCAAGAAGACACCTGCGTGACTGCTACCTTTGCTCCTTAGGTGTATCTCCTCCTCTGTGATACTGCCAGCGTACGATGATCGGTGCAGGTTGTGTTCCCTTGTTTTATACTCGGCTGCTGTCTCCCGTAAAGCTGGTAGGTGGTTTGTGTGTGACAGCTGTCACAGTGCTCCAGTACTGGGATGGAGAGCGCTCTGCTGATGCAAACTTGAATAAGTGCAATTTACTTTGCTTTTCATGCCTCATTTAGTAATCAGTGCAGGTTCACAGATTAGCGAGTAGAAAGTTATTGTTCACAGCATTGGAACCAAATGGAAAACATTCCTAAGGTTATAGCAAAACTCTCCAAAAGAAATTACTGAGATCTGCTTTGCCGATTACAGAAGCTTGGCTACTCCTAATGGGGTGGTTTATTTTAGGAGACAGATTAAAAGCCACGCTGGTTATGGGACGTGATGTATTTCAGGGCAATGCTGAGTGAAGCAACAGCGCTGCTTCTTGTCCTCCTACTGAGTCCAAGTCTCTAAATGTCTTTGTAGTATCTGTGGGTGAAATACCTGCTCTTAGTACAGTACTGCTGATCCAGCCAACCAAAAGATACAGAAGATTGGAGCTGGAAAAATGAACCTTTGTTCTGAAAGTCCACGGATCCATAATGATTCATCTTCAGCTTGTTTGCAACCTTGGGAGCAGAACGAGCCCTGACAGTCGCTGACGGTGAGCGTGGGTGAGCTGCCGAGGCACAGGCAGTTGCCTTCCCTTGCAGGGAGGCTTTCCTCGACTTCCTCGCCGAACAGATTTAATAGGTTTTTAGAAGCTCAAAGGGCTCGCTCAATGCATCTAGCCTGGCTTTCTCTCAACCAGACTGTGGGACATCATGCGGTAATGTTGCCATCAGAGCTGTAGCTTTCAGATAAACTAGTACATGTGCTTCCCAGAGATCTGTAGTCTTGATTTATTGCATATGTTTTCCCCAATAAGAGATTCATGAAGTAGTTCAGGAATTGGGGCTCGTTTAATTACGTGGAGCAGCTTTGGATTAACCTGAAACCTCTGGTAGTTGGTGTCTTTGGATTGATCGGCGGTGAGTCTGTCAGGAAATTGTACAGACCCGTGTGAAGTCTCCAACCTATGTCAAGAATATGTGTAGGATATACAGGGCATGGACCAGCAGATCACCTCATTAACCGTATCGCCTCAAAATCACCTCAACTGGTCAGGAGGGAGCTAAACCCACCCTAGCTGCAACCCAGCTTCCAGCCCTCTCTTGGGAAGCGGGACGTGGGGGTAGATATCAGGTTAACAAAGCTGAAATAGAATAAGATGTGTAACTGCTAAGAGTCTGATGTTGAGAAAGAAGCGTTATATATATAGCCGTAATTAACCACCAAATAATGGAGTGATTTGCCGAAGTCGTGCAGGATAATGAAGCGTGATGTGTATGGAGAACGCGCAGGAAATTATCGGAGGTCGTGGGCTGTTTCACGGCAGCAACCTCTGCTTGCTGAAAAGGCCACCCCTGTAGGGCCGAGGCTGTGAGCCCCGTCTTTTGGGGAATATTGAGAGTTCCCAAACCTTTCCTGGGCTGCACATACTTTCTCGGTCTCATTAGCTCTGGGAAAGTAAAACACCAGAGTTGGTGCTGTATTCGTCTGAAGCCTTACTTTATGTTTTGAAAAAATACTGAACAGCCTTTAAAAAAAAAAACCAAACAGGATGCTTTTTCTTTTCTGGTGAAAGGAAGTGTTAAATACTGGATTACAAGACTGGAAATAGAGTTGTATTTTTATGTGGCTCTTTTGTAATTCCAGGATTATGTTTAACAAAGATCCTCTTCAGCTACACCAGTGTTTCATTTGCTTTGGATGCTGGTGACCCCAGAGCTTTTCCTACTGTGTTAAACTCTCGGAGATGAAGTCTTTCTCTCTATATTCAAGATGGAATTTCCTTTTTCTCCTTCTTAGTATTTTGTTAACCTATTTTAGGAATGATTCTTCTGGATTTATACCAAATATAGCTGCTGTGACTCAGCCTCCTCTGTTTCTGGTTTTGAACCTGGAGATCCACTTGCTGCTTTTGCATTTTGTACCACTTCCCTCTGCCTCTGTAATTTCCCCCTCTTCATTTCTAATCCAGTCCTCTTGCATTCCTCAAGTAGCGTTCTTCAGTTTAAATGGCTTTTCTATTGATCCCAGGCTATTTAAGACGGTCACAAGATTTTATCAATCAACATCAGAGAAGAATTCAGCACAGGAGATTCACCATATCCAGTTGGCCATGACAGTCACGAAGCCCTCACCTGACGTTTTAATAATAATGTGGAACTTAAGTATGTTATTCTGGATGTTCTAGATCTCTAGGGAGATTCTCCTCCTCCACATAGTACCTATGGAGGAGAGTTCCTCATGAGCACGTGCTACGTGCACGTGTTGAAGCCCATCACGATGCTTGTGAAGGTTGCTGTCTCAACCGTGGGCCATGCTGCAGGAGGGAAACTCTCATCAGGGTTGAATGTTATTTTGCAATTTGTATGTGCTGGTGTTGAGGGCCCGGTGAACGTAACGGTGAGCAGTGGCTGATGTACAGACCTCGAAGGTACGAGGTGCCCTTCACGTCGCGCAGACTTGGGGCAGAGTGGTGGCCGTTTTCTCCCTGCATGGCAGCTGTGGCTTGGTCGGTGGGGCGTTGGATTGTGTGTCTGCTCTCCTGTTAACAGCCAGTGACGGGGCAATTACTGCCCGTTGTGGATGTGAATGTCCATTTGCTGTGATCTAGACTGACATTAACTCATTTCACGTGGACTGTTCAATAGCGGTGAGATGGAGACGAGCAGGCTGGACACAACGTGATGCAGAAGGCCACAGAGGCATGGGAAGCTGACTTGGTCAATGATGTCAATGATGTACAGGCTCAGCAGTTCTCTCTCACGTTCAGTTTTCTATTTCCCCCCTCCAGTATCTGCAGAAGATTTTCAAAATCAGATGGCAGCAGTGAATTGCAAATGAGGATTAGCATTTATATCAAACACGCCTCCGGTAGAAGGAGATTACAAGTCCTGGGTCAGCCGATAGCAAGAGCTCCGGAGCGTAGCTATGGAGTGAGCGAGTGCTGCGGGAAGGGATGAGAAGGAGCAGAGTTCAGTGACATTGGCCACCTGGTATTCTGCTCTGGTCCCTCTACAAGGCTGCCTTGACAGATGTTTTGCCTCTGCCAGGATTTTGTGTTCTCCTGTGGAAAGGCTTGGAGGTTTCACCTCTCTCTGCAGAATAAAAATCACTCAAAGAATGTCATTCCTGTTCTTCAGTATCATGCCTTTCTTTCTCTTTCAGCCAATAACAAGTATTTTGCATCAGATAAAAAAAAAGACAATAGAGGTGCAGGCACATGCTTCATCTTTTTACGGCTGCTTTCTGTGTAGGCTGATCTGAACAAAGAAGGGACGTGAGACTAGCGAACATCAACAGCAGCTTCGCCAAGAGGTGACCAAGGCCCTGCTCATCCACGCGGTGCGCAAGTCTAAAATACCTGCGGTTTTGTACGCGCTCGGCGTGGTGTCCCGTTAATTTGAAAACTAACAGCGCTAGCTGGGGGAAACCTGGGCTTCCTCTGCAAAGGGCTTAAACGCTGAAGGTACATATTCACTTAATTGCTTGCCTGTGGCAAACAGATTGCCTCAGGGTGAAATTAATGTGCCGCTCCTAGAAAGCTTTCTAATGACATTTCCGTAGCCTTCAGCCACATTAGGAGGAAAAGTCTGACGCTGTTGTGCTGATATGTAAATCTAAGCACGGTTGCTGTATTATTTCCGGAGAAAATGGAGGGGTGCGAAGTGCATCTTCCTCTCCGTGTGTCGTGAGTCTTCCTGTGTGATTGGACTGGGAGCGTGTTGCACGTTGAGGGATGCCAGTGGGGGAAGCACGGCCCCAGTAATGCAGGGATCCCTGCGCCCCGGGAAATTGATATCGAGATACTTGATGGGGTGTCAGTCACGGTGCTCTGACTTCTAAACACATGCACCATTCTGTTTAAATTAATTCATATATGTAAAGAAATGTGAATATAAAATTTATATTTAAATGTAATATTTAAATACTTATGTTTCTATTTATATATAATATTTAAATATATATAATGAATTCAAAAGGAATAACCAGGTTATTTTATAGTTATTGAAAGAAGTCTATTTGGGGAAAAAAAGACAAGAAAGAAAGAAAGGAAGGGTGGGCTTTGGGGAAGTGCCTTGCTGTGTACTGCTCGTTCTTTATGAAGTGTATATTCCCAGGCTCTCCAGATCGTCGAGGTCATGATTACTCTCACCGTTTGCGCTCCTCTTCTTTCCATCTAGGACATTTTTTTCCCCCCGTGTTGCCTGGCAATTCATGTGAAGATCGCGTAGGTCCTGCCCTGCGCTCTCCCTCTGTTTTCTGTGCCGCTCACGTTGTCGAGCCTCTTAGGACTGGTCTTCCAGAGGACGCACGTCCAGCCTGGCTTCTGCCTTACCGACGGGGTCTGCTCCCCGCCAGGCTGCGGGGGCTTTTACTGCGCTTGCCACATATTTGAGTCTTTCTGGGTCCCCGTTCATCTTTTGCTGCCCAGGCATCGTTCTGCCTTGCTGTTGAAATGGTCTCTTAAAACTGAATTAATCTTTGAACTGAACGCAGGAATTCATTTTCTGTTGTTTTTTAAGAACAAAACCATGCCACACGATATTTCACAAAACACCGCTGGGGAATATTGAGCTTATTTTCCAAGCATGTAGAAACAAAACCTGTGAATTCATTAAAAACTAGAGTGAATCTTACCACAATTAGTCCCCTGCCAGGCTGTGTTTTTCATCACAGGTAATATCAATTTGGGCATTGTCAGAGCAGAGAAAAATTTGGAGAAAGGAAATCTCTTGAGTAGGTGGTGTGCACTTGTATGACTGATGGAGTTAATTTAAGACAGGAATGGAATTGTTATGAAGAATGATGGCACAAAGGTTATTATGTACAGAGATGATGCTTATCAGCATGAAAATAAATGTGTCAGAAATTGGTTGCAAATCAAAGACCTGCTTTTTCTTTCTTTTTCTTTTTCAAAACGTGTAAATAAGGGGTGTACGTCTGTAAATCATGTAATCGCTGTCTAACGTACACTTGGATCTTTGCAGAATATACAAAGACTTTGCTCTGCAGAGTTTATAATGTGAAGCTGTGGGGCTCCAGACATCTCCATGTGCTTAAACCCAGGTGGATTTGAGCATGCCTACACCTCAGCAGGTTGTAAAATAGCTGCAGCGCCGAGTTCTAAGAATAATTAAATTGTCGGTCATAGGGAACACCTCCCTGGCTGTCTCTTTGGACACGCACAAGTGCTCGGTTTGGTGTTGGCTTTGGTACGAGGCAGGAGGGAGTGAATGTTTGGGGTCTATTGCTGTTAGGTTATTTGTGGTGCCAAGAGGTAGGTAGATGTCGGAGTTTAGTTTCGGTGTATTTTGGTGAAGGCCCCGAAGATTGTACGTCTGTCTTCAATTAAACTTTTGCTTTGTGCCTAGAATACTACCGAAATGATATTAAAAATGGAGAAAGCTTAGGCAGACTGACAATTGAACAGATTTTGTAGAGACGGTCTGAGTTGTGGTGGCAGCACGTGTGTAAAGTTTGGGGTAACCTGTTGACTGTAGATGATATTTAAAAACAGAAATTCACTGATTCTGTTAAATTGTAAACCAGATTTCTTATAATAGGGACTAACAGGAAATTAAGCTGTTTTGTCACTAATGGAAACTTTTAGACTTTTTTTTGTCAGCGTGGGAGCCATAGCATCAAAGGGACACTAATTGGTAGAAAATAAGATTTTTATCACTGCTGTGTTGAAAAGCATGGTAGCTCCCGGTGTGGAGGCTCCGACATCCTTCAAGCCAAAGCAAACGTGAATGACAGATTAGTGAATTAAACTAATCATATCCTTGCTGGATGTCCTCTTGACTTTTAATGTGGCATAATATCCTTTGACGAGTGAACATGCTGATTTTTTTGGTATTGCTTTTATCGAAAATATCAGTAGTTGCGATTGGAAATCGTACTTCACTCTTAGACACTGACAGCGTCGTCTCGTCTCGGATTTACATGAGTATCCCATTATTAGTATTTTAAACAAAACACCAGGATTTTTTTTTTTTACCCCCCCTACGCACAGCTGCTGAAGCCCTGGTTGTTCAAATGGCTCCCCGTATCCTTGACCTTACACGCAGGAGAAATCAATTTGAGGTGAATAGAAATGTTCACGTGTGAAGACCAATATTTGCTTAGCTGCTTCAGAGTAAGCTTTTCCTTTTAAACATTTCCGAGAGACCTCAAAAGACTTTTTTTAGTTGTTTTTTAACGTCAGCCTACACTGTTATTTTAAGGAAGAAGTGAATGACTGCTCTGCTTTTGGTTTCTGCCGTGCCATTCAATCCCCAAACTGACCTTATCCCCCCACTTGGAAAACAAGAGGCAAAGCTGGGTTGTCTGGCCAGCCTGAGTCATCGGCTGGGGATTTAGCAATTCTTTTTTGCTGATATAAACTGCAAGCTGTATGCTCCTTCAGACTCCATTGAATCTCTTCCCACTCTTTAGTTTAGGAAGGAAAATCCGGAAATCTATGAAAAGTGTGAATTGTTGACTCCCTGTGGCCTTTCGGCCCTTTGCTTTGTGTGCGCTGCACAGGCATTCCT
>NW_009596033.1:0-1562 GCF_000690535.1 Cariama cristata | reverse complement strand
GGCTTGGCCTCCTGGGCTGGGTACGTTCACTGGAAACCTGAATGAGTCTTTCCGTGAAGAAAAGCGCTGCAAAATCCTCTGTGAGAGCAAGCTGAAAAATTCTTGGCCTTTACAGTGATTATGACATGAATATGCTAATTGACTGCGTATTGCATGCATTATAGAGTCATTTCATACAGATCTTGGTCTCCTGTCTCTCGTATAGTGTCCGATACTGACCTTTGGTAATTCCTCTGTTGGATGCTTAACTTGTGTTTGAGACCTAGTGCAGCTTTACAAACCTGTGTAGCCTTCATTTAAAGATTTCAAGTGATGGATCATGGTCATCTGATACAAACTTTCTTCTCTTACACTGGTTATATGTTGTTTTACTGCGCATTTTTGCAATGTCCACCCATAGAGGCTTAGACTCGGAGTCTATAGAAGACATACCGAGTAGTGAAGAATTCAGATATGATGTGAGTCGGATACGTGCTAGAGCAGCAGGGCATACGTGCAGGAGGAGGTCGGCATGCGTGATAGGGAGGGAGGATGCTGAAGGTCGGCTCCTTCACCCCCCCGCAGCCGTCCAGGGGCACAGCATGGTTTGGTGATGGAGACAGTTGGGTTTGGGCAGCTGGTGGGATGTGTGGGACATTGTGATGGAGCGGTGAACCCCACCAGCGCTGCTTAACCTTCAGCCAAAGCAGTGCGCGGGCTTTGTGGGCAAGGGGAGGGGAGCAAGCTGTAGGACACCCCATCTCCCGCTCCACTTTGATGTTTGAGAGGTGGAGGTGATTAAGTAAGTCTTTAGGATTTAGATTAACTAATTAATTTGATCTTTTCAGTTTGGATCATCTTTATTTTGATGGCTTGTCATAGTAGTTGCAACATCACTGCCTTTGGGTGTGCGTGCCTTTTTTTTTTTTTTTTTTTTGGTAGTCCGGACTGTCCTGTATCTCCTTAGGAAGTAAAACCCTGCCTGAGCTCTGCCTATGATTGTTGTGAATATCTTATTTCCTTAACTTGAGTTCTGTTTGTTCATCACTTGACAGCTTTCACCTGAAAAAGCCAACAGCGTTCTTTTGCTTATTTTTCAAGTTGCCACATATATTAGCCAGGTATTGGTGGTCCTGAGTAGCGCCAGGCACGTCACGACCAAGATAAATCTGGGGTCTGTTTTTGTTCTCCTTCCATGTAGATTGATTTCCAAATGGAGCGAACGAATACCAGCGGCTGCCCGTCCTATGGGTAGGAAAGACTTTCAGTCTCCTGGGCTCGTTAAGACGGTACCTCTTGCCAACACGAAATTGCAAAAAGAGGGATGATAAACAGACCTCTTGCCAAAGCTCCCTTTCCGCTAACAGATTTAGCCTGTGGTGTCTTTCGTCTTCCCTGGTACAGCTTTGTTTTAGAACAAAGATTGTGAAATATTTAAGGAAGAAGGGACTTTTACGGAGGATTGATCCCTTCCATTTGCACTGTTAATCTTCATTTTTCCCAGTCTCTATACCCCGTCTTTGTCCATGTGTCAGTGTGAGCGAAGGAAAAGAGAGGCGAGAGGATTCTGACCCATCTATTAT
>NW_009596032.1:5855-14599 GCF_000690535.1 Cariama cristata | reverse complement strand
TTCTCCAGGAGAATGCTGTGGGCAATGGTTTACTTACATTTAGATGAAGTTGGTTAGTCCACTGACCAATTACTTTGTATTCTGTACTCTTGTTGGTGATTTGATACTGAAAAATATCATAGCGTCCAGGAGCATCTCCATTTTCATTGAAGATAACAGGTGTTCCAGCACTCCCTGAAAAAAAATTAAAAAGCAATTAGGATAAATATCTTTAAAACAATTTTCCAGAAAATATATTTTGAAGGAAAAATAATAATTAGAGATTGAGCAGGTTCTTCGTAATGCAAGGCTAGTATGGTGATAAATCCAAAAACCTCACAAAGAGAAAATGTGTGTTATTATCATCAAAAAATCTACCCTATCTATGAGTTGATTACATTTTTAAATTGTTTTAATTTTTTGCAATCTTTTTGTTTGGCTGGTTGGTTGGGGTTTCTGTGTGTGTGTATTACAGAACATTAGGAAATTGTGTGATAATATAAAAGCGGAGAAGCTCCTTTTGACTTGCAGAAGGGCACAGTTTCACTTTAGGATGTGAATACAGTGCAGTAGGCACAAAATAGCAATCTTGTAATGAACTTGATAAAGAATTTCCCTGTTAAATATGAAAATAAAATTATTATCATCAATTTAGGAGCCAATGCTCATAAAAGACCTTGAGATGCAAGTGTCTAAATCTAGTCACAGTTAATACGATCGGTTTCTAGCACTGACCACCTGTGTAAAAGTGTTTTACCAAAATAAATTAAGAATAGCAGCTGTGCTTGTTGCTCTCTCCTCTACACATGACACTGCCTGACAGAAAGGGCCATTGCTGAAGCTGTCAAAAGTTATAAATCGACACTCTGTTCTTACTTCGATCAACAAAATGTTCAAAGATTGAAAACTACACGTCTACCTTGGCAGCCAGGCCAGCCAAATTAGAACACATTTTGATGAATTCCCTCAAGGTGACATCAAGGATCTGCACTCCTACAGAGACTTTTCAAACACTACACAAAGAATGTCATTTTCACCCATACCCCAAATTTGTATGTGTAGGTGAATCGTATTTACAGTTGAGGTCCATTGAAGACAAATTCAAGTATGTTAAAGTTCTATTTCAGTGATTGGAGAATGAAATCTATCTTTCCTGGGGAAAAAGCCCAAACCACCACGAAACCCACCGCCAATGTTTTCACGTTTCTCCATATGAATAACCAGGAAAAGAAGAATATCCAGTTCATAGTAAATTCCTACAGTATGAGACTTGTTAATGTAGCACCTACAGGCACTAAGTCCACTGTGAGTGGTTTCTACACAAAGCCAAAAAAACCCCTTGAAATTCTGGGTGCATATCAAGCAGAAGCTAGCCAGTAGCCATGGGAACAGCAATCTACATACCCCAGAATATGAACATAAATACTTCATCTTGTATGTCTGTCTGTCTCCCATAA
Organism: Cariama cristata; assembly: GCF_000690535.1. Taxonomy (NCBI): domain Eukaryota; kingdom Metazoa; phylum Chordata; class Aves; order Cariamiformes; family Cariamidae; genus Cariama; species Cariama cristata. The sequence goes on along the minus strand of NW_009596032.1, from coordinate 13,163 downwards.
AGTATTTTGTTCTCTTGTTTTATATAGCAGCTTTCATACAACACTGATATCCAGTGAAATAAAGAGTGCTTTGAGAGTGACAAGTGGCACATTAACTACTGTGCCAATTTCACAGTTCTGCCAGCAAAAAGTCTGGCTGTAAAAATTAGATGTGAGCAACCATGGAAGAGGAGTATCAAAAAATTATGTGTGATAAAGACTTAAGACCCCAAGAAGATACAGGAGACTCAACACAAAATTTTGGAAAGCTCTTTGCACTTTGCTCCCAATTCATTTGACAGAATGAAGGGCAAGAAAAATGCGCGTCTACAGTCTTCCAAGCAAGGAAATTATTCTTCACTTCTCAAATAGTAGGTTGATCCAATAAATTCCTTCAACCCAATAAACACATACTCAGTGGTTGTTGGCATGCACGTATGGAGGTTACCTTCAAAATATTACTCTCAAGTAATGATGGAATTCATCTTTCCACTCAGCAGCATTTGAAGAGCTCATGGAAAGAACAGATAGGAATGTCCTTTGTATCCCTTAAGACCAATCAGAATTTCAGATGTTCTTGCACTCAGCAATAACAGTGTGAGCTTATAATGTATTGCTGGTTTTAGAAATATTGTGTCATGATGGTTTTGGCTGGAGTAGAGTTAATTTTCTTCACGGTAGCTGGTACGAGGCTATGTTTTGGGTTTGTGCTGACAACAGTGTTGATAACTCAGGGGTGTTTTCGTTACTGCTGAGCAGGGCTTACACAGAGCCAAGGCCTTTTCTGCCTCTCACCCCACCCCACCAGCGAGGGGGCTGGGGGGGCACAAGGAGTTGGGAGGAGACACAGTCGGGAAAGCTGACACCAATGACCCAAGGGATAGCCCAAGCCTTATGATGTCATGCTCAGCAATAAAAGCTGGGGGAAGAAGAAGGAGGCAGAATGAGGTTCAGAGTGATGGCATTTGTCTTCCCAAGTCGCCATTACGTGTGATGGAGCCCGGCTTTCCTGGAGATGGCTGAACAGCTGCCTGCCCGTGGGAAGTGGGGAATGAATTCCTTGTTTTGCTTTGTTTGCGCGCACAGTTTTTGCTTTACCTATTAAACTGTCTTTATCTCAACCCATCAGCTTTCTCACTTTTACCCTTCTGATTCTCTCCTCCATCCCATCGGGGTGAGTGAGCAAGCGGCTGGGTGAGGTTTAGTTGCAGCTGGGGTTAAACCACTACACATGTACAGAGACAGACTATCGTACAGGCCAGAACCATCTTTCTCTTTGATATAGTGCTGTTCTCAGCTAGAGCGTGGCAGCATCTCACGCTGTGCACCTCAGTTGACAGAGACATAGCATCCTGCAGAATTCAGCCTGCCACTCCGACTGAGTCCAACAAGATCCTTCTCATATAGCAGAAGTTAAAACAACCTTTGCCAAGTTAATAAAATTAAGCTTGTTAAAAGCTAGAAGAACTCACAGAACATTCAGAACCCCAAAAACTGGGAAGAACACACTATCCCTCTGTTGAATAGCAGATTTTAGAAAGTACAGTTACAGTCACAGTGCCTGCTGTAAAGTAAATTTGATTATGTTGTAGTAATGCTGTCATAACTAGTAAGTACTGTTAGCAAGTGGTACCAGACCATTATTTCATCTATGTCTTATGACTTACATATGTCTTTTAGCTCATTGTTGCTTTGTGGAATGAAACATTTAATGGATCTAAAGGAGGTATGCATGGCTGGATTGTGCTAATAAACCATAAGCTACGTGACCAGTAAAGCAAAGCTTAAAGACACTTGAAGAAAAACTGGAGATTTTACCAAGGGTTCCCAAAATTATGAATGCAAGATGGTAGCAGAAGCCTTGAAAGTGTAAGGACAGAATGAAACTAGAGGCCTCAAAGGCAAAGAACAAATCACCGATGGATAATTAATGTTCTTTAAAAAATGTTAATCTCATCTGAAGAAAAATATACCCTGGTGGATGATCCGGATGAACAGTTTGTCTGAGAATGGACGGTTGACAAAATGAAAAGGTTTTCTAAGAAAATATACTTTGTTGGATAGTCCATCAAATCTAAGTGAATACTTCTGTGGAAAAACTGACTAACACGGTACAGAGATCAGACAATTAAACCATGTGCAGAGACACTGTAGCTGACCGCAACTAATAGTATAGGTAGAGGCATGTCAAGATTTGGTATATAACACTGTAAAAAATGTCATTTGAGCTGTACAAGTGCCTCTTTTTCTGACAGCCAGATATGCAGAACTGAGCACTATTAATATCTGGTACCGTACTGCCATGTATGCTTATACTGTATCATTACTATTACAGGGAATTACATCTTAATTCTAGTTTAAGACATTGAGCGTTTAATTGCTCCACTTAACGGTCATTGAGGACTGGCTGCTAAATCTAAATGCAACACACTGTTGAGAGAAAGTAATACAGAATGCAACAATGACCTGAGGTAGTGAGCCCAGGTTATATAAATTCCAGCTTAGAAAAAACATTTTGGGAAACCACACTGACTAGTTCTTGGATATCATATTTATCTTACAGAACGAACTTGGATATCCTCTTTCAGGAACCATATTTATTGGGCACCATCATAGGAAAAATGTTACTTTTGCTTAGGAAAAATGTTCCTGTAATGCTAGTGTAGGCCACCTCAGAGAATACAAAGCAGCCCACGTTTTTTAAATAATTTCACTCATTTAATAACTTTTTTTTTCATAATTTGTCAGCAATCATTTAACAAGGTAGTTAAAGGGCAGTGAGGGAAATGTGCCTTTGGCTTTTTTCATTTTATTCTCTGTGTGGTTATGTTGCCATGAATACTTTTAATCCACAATTGACTCAGGAAATTGTATTCAATCTGTCACCATCTTAACTAAATTTTTAATATATTCTGGATGCCTGAAACAGAAGTACATGGTAGAATTTCAAGAATACATAATAACCTTGGCAAACTATGGAAAATCATGTGTAAGCCTTCATCTTCTTCATCTTTCCTTTGTGCAAATCATTTTTTTTTTTTAATATATAAACACAGTTACTAACTTATTTTGAGATCTGTTTCTGAAGTCTCTCTTTTTTGAGCAATTCTAGAATACTTTCAGGAAGTATTTTTGGTTTTTTTTTCCCCTGATGTATAACTAGTCTGACAAGTGGAAGGAAAATTTCAAATTTCACAATGAAACTGTTCAAAAGGTTTACAGACTTGTTTTGAAATCCCACGCTTTTGCAGTTAAAAAGGTAAAATAAAATAGGAAAATGCAGCTCATTTAATGTCCTCAGTCTGTACAGGAAAGACTAGCAGCTCAGTCTCATGGTTAGTACAGGGTGAAAGTGCTCATATTTCTTTTAAGAAACTACTTAACCAAAAGAGAAAAAAGGGATAAGATACAGTGAGAAACACTTAGAAACAGAGCTGCGTCCATTCTTCTACTCCTTTGAAGACATCACAGCATGAACCAATTACGTTGTCCTGACAGCAGAGCTGTGGCTACATCCAATGATGTGGTTCAAAATACAGACAAAGAAATACTGGGTTGTGAACCTGAACTGGTGTCCTGAGTTTTTCAACTCATAAACATAAGCATTTGTCTACTGCTGGACATCCTTTTAACAGTCATATATACTGTAAGTGTGACATGGTCACCCAAAAGCTTCGGAGTCTTTGCTGTACTGCATATCAAGATCCTTAAATTTTTTAGAACACTGAATGGCTGATAAATAGATCCTGCTTCAAAATCACTCCACAATCAGACTAAATAAATAATCTTCTGTAAACCCCATAGAAGGACACTTTGTAGAAGAGTTCTGTTACCATTCATTTGAAGACAATCCATATCCATGGCATAAGAGTAAGTTACATTTTATTAAGCCTAAGGACACATTTACTTACTGTAGATATAAAGCAATAATGTGGTACTGAAAGAAATTCTCCCTCCTCCTTCCCAGTTTACAGCCAGCAGCATTAAACAGCTCTGGGTGTTTAACTATCACATTGGCTAAACATTACTGAAGCAATGTGTCTGTGACCTTAGCTGTTCATAAGCCTTTCGAAATGTAGCTTAAACTAGCCAGGAATGTTACTGAGAGAAGGAAAAAAATAGAATGTGTAAGGTTTTTAATTCAGAATCAAGGACGTAATGGATCCTTTTGAATTTTTAATGCCTTACACTGGTGTCAAGGAGGACTCTTTCTGAAAAACAACTATTTTATGACAGGCCCTTTGTGCACTGAACTTGAAATTTCGCACTCTTCTGAAGAAATCCTTAATGTGCCTTGATATTTTAAGATGCTGCTCAGCAACTATCTTATCCCGCATGTGCCTACTTTATCAAGTTACATTTCGCATGAATTTAAAACATCTCTGCTCCTAATGCAAACTGTAATCTTAGTTCCCTGTGAGGTTATGGAGTACACTTGCCCAGATGCCTTCCAGTGAAGTTGTTCTCTTTACATCTACGGTAGTGGAAAAGAAGTGGAACGACTGGAAAACCACAAGTTCATGTGTAGTCCTGGCCAACTGCATATTAAAAAGTGATTAATCTGTAACAGTTCCTAAATTAAGAATAGTGGTGAGCCTTATTTTTTTAAAAAAAAAATCTGTTAAATCAACAGCCTTGGATTTTTCTTATATGAATACCTTTAATAAAAAATTACTTATTATGAGGCACTGCTACTTCAGTGCCTTGACAAAAGTGTGGAAAAGTGGTTGTGGTCACAAGTATCACAACTGCCATTTACAGAATATTCCAACTCTAGTGGAGCTGATTTCATTACAAAGCTTGATACCAGATGCAAATCTGTTATTTCACCAGATTTCAGTGGCTTGATACTAATTTCATTTTTTAAACTGAAATGAAAATTACTTAAGCTAAGTCTTCATCCTTTGAGCTGCTTCATATAGGTTGTTTTATCTATTATGAATCCTAATGCAGTCAGCATGGACTCAAGGGTATGTTTAGGGGAATGGAAGTCAAGCAGGTTTTTGTACACTATAATACAGTTAACTGTTGTATATCAGAAACTTCAGAATGCACCATCTGTTAGAATTTGGCTTTACTGGAAGACTCTTCAGATTTATAGGATCAACCCTCATTTCATTAATTTATACAATTAGTTTCAAGTGCTAGACTTGGGTGTTCAGTTGTTTTTTTTTTAATTAGCATTTCATTTTAATTAGCTTTTAAAAGGAAAAAGTACTACAGAGATGTACATGAATTAAATTCTTCTCAGTAAAGTAGAAAGAGGGAGAGTAACCATTTGAACTTTCAGTATTGAGAGTTCCCAGAGAAGAAGAATGCATTTGTAAAATTAAACAAGAAATTTGTCACTGATAAGTATTTCAATGAGACAAATGAAATAGAAGTTTGAAATAGAATCAATGGAAAGAGTACATACAAGCTCTTAAAACATTTAATACTTAGGAAAAAAATACCAGAGAATTATAAGCAACTAATCGGAACTAACAAAAGTTAATTTGTGAATGTTAGGCCGGCAGACAGAGGAATACACACTGTATCAAGGTATGTAAGGTTTGTGATAAATGAAGCCATTATTTGCTCAATCTCTGTACGGCAGACCTTTTCAAACAATGAGCAATGTGGTTACTAAAATAACAAGAGACGATTGTCTTATACCTATTCACAATCTGAAAAGACTTCTCTCTATGCATACCCTAAATGTCTCAGTTCAAGATCAGGACAATAAAACACGATTGCTTCCAGTTGCTCTAAACATAGGTGCTTACTGACATTTTAAATATCCTAAGATACTGGAGACATCCACACAGATATGCAGAATATGCATACGACAGAGACCCTGTGCCTTTCTGAGGCAGCAGCTGGAGGCCAGATGGATACCCTGGGGTATCTGAAATGGCATTTGATGCCCATGTTTAGGCAATTTATCTTACTTACCACGAGGCAGATTCTGGCTGTTCATGTATGAATGCACAAAATAGAACCAAAGAGATACTGAGAGTGCTACAGGAAATGAATTATATACAGATTTGCAGCATATGTGATATAAATTATGGTGGTACCCACTACAAGGCTCATAGAGACAGTAAAGAATTTGGTATTAAAATAAACTGATACAAATGAATTCCGGCAGTACAACTTTATATTACTGAAGCTGATGGACAAGAACTTTAGTTGTGATACTGCAGAGATGGGTATAATTTATTTGATATCTTGGTCCTCAACACAGTGAATGATTAGAAATGTGTACTTCTGTGAAAGGAACTGTTCATTACACCCCTGCATGAGAACTTCAGTCAGCACAGGTATCATGTCTACATGGTATTTAAAATAACAAATAACAAGTAGTACTTTTTTCCTTCCAGAATGTATTAGAACTTGTTGCTACAGCAAGCAGAGAGACACGATGTCTCATAAAACTTACCCTAAAATTAATAAAATTTGAAGATGAGACTGAGCTGCTGTAGCCAGCAGTATAGGTATATTAGAGAGCAATTTGACCCATAATTCATTAGTATGTCTATCAGTGGTTATTAAAAGCAGCGATCTAGATGGAACTCTGGTTCATGCAGTCCTTCAGCTAGTAATTGTAAGGAGAATATACAGGAGAAAAATTCTTCTATGTTTTCTTTGTTCCCTACATTCTCTCCCCAAGCATCTGCTATTAGCTACTCTCAGTAAATGTACTACACTGGGGAAATTTTTGTTCATATCTTCTAACAAGTAATACTCGTTCCACAATATAAAGGGACAGAACTCTAGCTCCTCTCTTTACAGCACCTTGAGTCTACTAACAGACGCTAACTATACCTTTAACACAATTGCATCACGGATTGAAATTCATATTTTGCCAGATAAAGAATTAAAATTGCTACACACCAGTCCTGCTATGGTGACACAGTATTGTGAAGGCAGTTTTGTATTCCCCAGCCTGGGTTCTGCACAGCGAGGCTATGTCTCTACCTTCACCTCTCCTCCCAGAGGTGGGGCAATGCCATGTGAACGACTTTTCCCTGCTCCAGGGCTAACTGGGAGGGGTGGGAGATGTAGACGAGCTTCTTCACCAGTAGGTGCGCAAGCAAGGCAGGCATTAGCACTGTGGTATTGGCAGAAATATCTGTCAGTCCTAGGAAAGGAGTGTGAAGGAGGTTCTGATGGGGTAGGAACTACTGAGGAACAAAAAATGAGCCCTTTTGGACCTCCCCTGCCACCTTAGCTTTACTCCTTTCAGCTCTGGAAAAGGGACAGCCCTGTCCACACAGCAAGATCAGAGAAGACAGGGAAGGGGATTTGGTGGAAGAGAGGAGGTGGAGAGTGCGAGAAAAAGCTTGC
>NW_009596032.1:0-5824 GCF_000690535.1 Cariama cristata | reverse complement strand
TTCACGACACGCAGCCTAAAAGCTCAGTGCTACCAGCATGCTTAGAAGAATCCAGCTTGTTTTTATTCTCTACTCAGAAAATCTACAGAGACAGGTTTCATCTTAAAATCTACAGCACACATTGTGTGCCAGAGAAGACTGGTTCAGTTCTGCAGCTGAAGAACCCAGTAAGTCAAAAAAAGCCAACAGGCTCCAGGAACGGATATTGTATGCAATGGGGACACATAACTCAATCCCTTAAAAATCAACACATGACATAAAATTCAACTGCAAGATAAGTGCTACTCTAGTAACATACTAAAATAGTAGCAAGGTCGTATGACATTATCTAGTACAAGCTAACAGCTTGTTATAAGAGGGTGGTTAGGTTTTCAAAGCAACAACAATCCAAATGTAAATAAATGCATAAAGTTTTGCTTGCATGATATTATAGACTGGATAGTATCAAATGTTCTTGGGTGGGAAATGTTCATTTTAATGTTATCAAGTATATGTTCATATTTTTAAAAAAATATTATAGTTGCGTATTTTTTATTTTTAAATGTATTTTGCAGCACCAGTAATAGCAAGCACATTTCTTGTAATTGTTCTGAGAAGAGTTCATGGTTATGACTGTCCACACACACACAAAAAATAAAATAAGGTAGCTTACACATATGCTGGGAAATAAGTGGGAGTGAAAGTGTGAGGAATCTTTTCCACAAATATAACTGCAAGTCATTTGTTTCAGTATTGCCAAAATGCATACACGTCCAAGTAGACACGCATTTCTCTAAAGAATCACGATCACCTCCAGTCCCCAGCAACACAACCATACAATAGATGCCCAGTTTAAAATGGTGTTAATACAATTTATTTCCTTCTTCACGATTTTACAGGCAAAAAAACCTCTTCCAAGAACCTGTAGCTATACAGTGCCGTTGGAAGAGATCAAAAGAGATTGAGGACATCAAGGAGCGTCCAAGAACTTCTGCATTAGCAAATTTTTGTTACCTAAAACTCTAATACATTCCTAGGAAGCACAGAACAATTCCCACCTGACCATAAATCTGGCCATCACCTTATCTCAGGGTATACAAGAAGGACACAGCAACACATAGTGAGAACCATATGTTATGAAGAGCTTGGGTACGCCCTGCCTGCATCTGTCTTCAGCAGTAGCCAGTCTCTGATGCTTCATGACATACTGAGGATCCTCCTTATTCTACCTTTTCCATTTTTCCTGCTTTGTGACATTATTTGGTAAGGGTGGTGCGGCGCCTCATCTCTCCCCTACCCCCCTATTTTTGTTGTTTTTGTTTTACTAGTCCCAGAAAGATGTACTTATTTCAGCACTACTAACCTCTGCCACTGAAAACACAGTCCTTCTGCTGCGGTCACCTGCCGTGTTCATCAGGTCCTATTTTGGTAGGTCCTACCTAGGACGCTGTGCATTATACAAGAAAAAAACCTGTTCCCCTCCTGGATTAACGTTCATACATCATTCTACAGCAGTGGTCCTACTGCAATAGATGCAAGTATAAATACTCTTTTTTTTTCTCTATTATTTTAACCTTTCAAAGAGTTCTGGCCAAAGTTTTGCATGAAATTCTGGTTTTATAAGGCTTTTTTGCATCGGCAATTAGCTTATTTCCTCTGAAATAAGCAATTCTGCTCAGTTCTACTAAAAGGTATGCTTGCAGTATATCTTCCACTCTGCACCTCACTTTTGCCACTCTGAAACTTTTCAGGTAAGAGCCTATCAAGCTGACAATTGACAGAGTGTCTTTCAGATGATACCAGACTTTTCTCATCAGCTTGCACTTACTCAATATGGGAAGGCAGAGATGAATTACAGCTCTCCCACTTCAGACTCCAGTCTGAGCATTTACTTCAGGCCAGGATGAAAATGTGCCAAGCAGATACATACACACCTCTGTGGACTTCGGAAGTCAAAGCACAATAAGATAAAGCATTTCAGATAAAGAAACAACTTTAATGAATATCAGTAACTTACGAGTGCCTATACAGTCTCAGAAAGAAAGATTTCTTCCCTTTCCCGTCCAGAACAATACTTCTGGTACTGAACCATGTGAGAGAAAGGAGACGTGGAGCTAGTGAAAGCCTTGCCCAAATGGAGGTGGGGCTCATATAAGGAAATGGATCAAAGAGAGCCATGCATTACGACAGGAATCAACACAGAGACTGTGATGCTCAGGAACTAGTTAAACTGCAAGGGATGTCTGCAGAAAAAGAGAGTATCTGAAGAGCTATCTATACTTCCAGTTGCTGTTGGACAGAAGTTTTGGGAGGTTGTTCAGCTTCTCGAGCAGCTTTTCTGTACTAACAGATTCCTGAGGCTGATGGGAGACAAATAAAAGTGCTTTGACACAGGTGATAGCTGCCTGGGGAGCAAGGCAGCATCCTGGTGAAGAAAGGTAACTACAGTAACCAAACACAGTAATGGTTAAAATGTCACCAAAATGGGCAAAGGGGTAAATGGTCCTGCTAAAGGGCATCGTTCCCAGTACAGGGACTTCTGTCCCAACTCCAGCAGAGCTTTTATTTGTGATTCTGCTCCTCCATCTCCAGGCTCTTCTCTTGAAGTCTTCACCTGATGAGCAATCTGTTCAGCACAGTAGGGCTTTACCTGGAGTTACTCTGCGCTAAGGTAATTACCTGTACTGAAGCTGGTGGCTGGGCTTTGACATAGCTTCTGTCATCAGCTTCTTTTTCACTGCGACATTTTTAAATATAAAGAGAAAGTTTGGAATCAGAAGGGAAGGGTAATAGTCACTCCCTTAGCTAACCTAGACCGTGGTCACAAGTCTCAGATACTAAAATGTGATTCATCATGTTAATACTGACATGTAATGATTGTGGTATTGCATATCAAAGCCTTCATTCTTTTTCCAGAAATTATATATTGCTAGAATAAAAATGAACAGAAAACAAACAAAACAGAAAAACATCGTCACATAATCGTAGTTCAAGTAATCGATTACAAAGGAAATCAAGGAACTAAACAATTTCCCATCTAAGGCTCATACAAAGTGGTTGATATACCAGAAAAAACACAAAACAAAACAGCATACAATCCCACAGCCAAAACCCATGAATTACTGGGATGTTCTGAAAGCACACAGATAATTTAAGATTTCTCAAACAAGACACATCTGCATCCTTAACCCTGTCTCATTGGGATTGTCATTATAACACAGCCATTAGTCCATTAACATTTAGTTAATGGACACCTGAAACATATATGTCATTTTCTTCTCTGTCTAACCCAGCTTTGCTTAACATTTTCCTTCACATGCAGCTTAGTATGATCAAAGTGCTATCAGTCATCCATGGGGCTAGGTCATTTTGCTGAACAAGATCCTATTTGACATTAAGCTATTTCCTGTTTTTTCCTAAGTGCAATAAGCTATATGATAATTCAAATAATTAAGCAGGTTAAAAGTATATCAGGGAATTTTCTAATATTGATTTCTGTCAGTTGAGAGGGATCACAAAAGGCCTTCCTTCCAATGCTTCAGCAGGGGTTTAAACTCTGATGTTTAGAGAGGACACAGCTCCAAAGATGAATTGTTAAATATCCATAACTCGTTTTGTACCTAGATTTCTCTTGTACAGTCTACATCGAAAATGAACTCACGCAACCATGCACACATACACACACACAGAGCTTCAGGTCACAGTTCAATATCACAAAAAATTTGGAGACAGGCATCAAGCAAAGATGTCCCTGCCTGAATCACAACTTTGGATTTTCCAAAATATCCAAGGTAATGTTATTTCAGCCTCATGACCTTGTCATGTCTTATTGTTTGATGTTTCTAGAATGCAAAGGAGCCTAATACAATTCACAAGAAATACTACGTTACTCATTAAAGTATTACCTTGTGCCGAAAAGAGGGAGCAGACTACAGAGCAGTTACTGAGGAGTCTGATGTGCTGAAGCAAGGAAAAATGTTTGAAATTCCTGAGTCCTTCAACTCTGCATGGCAATGATTAATGTATTGAAGTCAAAGGATAACAAATAATTTCTGGGTTTTTATTATATTGTTTCCTTGTAATTACAGCAATCGTTAGTGAGTAACTGGTGCCCAGTGAAATTTACTCTGTTGCCTTGGTTATTTCAGGTAATTGTAGAGCTATTAATTTCCAAAGAGATAAAGCAATATTAATGCTGTATCTATAAAACATTTAAGAAGTAATTTTAATTCACAATGTTTTACAAGTAGTTTATGGGTCACAGCCTTACTGAAGAACCGACTTAAACTTGGAAGTGAAGTCATTTAATACACCTATAACCTATATACTCACTCCCACACCTCCCACTTTTTAAAGACCCTACTTTAGAGATCATACTGACCTTCCAGGAGGTTATCCCATGGAATCTGTCAGTACTAACTTTTCAGACACTTATATAGCAATGTCTATACTAATTTTATACTTTATGGTTGTTGTAAGAGAGTATAACTGAATTTTTTTTTCACTGGCTCTTTTGCCTGAGATAAAAGATTATTCATCTGTTTACATGGAGCATATTAGAAGCTGTTGATATCCAGGGAAGTAATTTACTTTTATTGAAGACAAATGAGCACAAATTTTTTAACAACATAACAAATCTGTGTGAGAGGAACAATATATTCTCTGAACAGCTAATCTCTCCATTCAAGGAGACTGATGATGAGTGCACATTCATTTTTACAGGTACAGTTCTATACTAATGTTAGTGAATAACACCAGCCATATTGCTAATGCAGTAAAGCTTGAGACTGTACATCTCAATCTTGTCTACTGCTATGAGAAATTCACATTGCAAAAAATACAAGTAGAAATACTGACCACTAATATTTTTAGTGTTCCTGAAACTTTATGGTTAACCTGACAAAACTTCTTTTTGGATCCCAGATACTAAGTTCACGTAAACATGGGAAAATCTTTTCAGCTGTCTTTAAAAAGTTCTGAATCCTCAGGGCCACAGAGAAAAGCTTTCATATGCAGTCAAACTGCTATTAAAAAAAAACCCAGATGGTACAAAATAAATGCTCCAACAGTATTTTTAGTCTTAGAATTTAAAGGTTTCCTTGGAGCCCTGACTCAAGACATCTGAGCTCATAGTATTGGAATACCTAGTTATAGTAAGCGATACAATGAAAAATGCTAACATTCGACATTGTTCAAATCTTGGCATTATCTTCCCCACATAACTAAAATATGTAATGACTAAAAGACGTATTCACCAAACAATGCTGACTTCTTCATTCAGTATCATAAGGAAAATATAAACTCTGTGTCACTAGTTACTTAAATCAGGTTTGCAGCTGATTTGCATTGTGGAAACAAGATGAAATTTTTTTTAAAATTGCAAAACCAAGAGATTCTATAAATGTGTTTGGCTCAAAATTTCTAAACTAAGTCTTTTTAGTTTATCACTGTACAATGAGAGTCACATAAAAAGATAAATCCACATTTTTTTCTTTTGCCACAGTTATCAAGGCTTTTAACATTTAATATGCTGGTTTGGGTTTAAATCCTAAAAAAGATACTATTTTCATAGTTGGGCAACCAAAACAGATACCATTATTCTCTCAACTCATACTCAACCATAGTAATGACACTGTCCTGATTACCTGCTTATCACAAAGGGTATTTTTTATCTGATTTAAATGTAAGAAGGCGTATCGGAAGCTCATGGAGTGCAGGGACCTTTTGAATTGCCTAGAGATGAAGTCATACATCTTGTATTGGCAGAAGGCATACCTGGCAAGAGGGCTGAACTTAGTAATATTGGGTTGAAAAAAACACACACAAGGAAAAAAAAAAAAAAAAA
>NW_009596031.1:1902-25401 GCF_000690535.1 Cariama cristata | reverse complement strand
CTCCAGAGCCCTTCGCCTCAGTGGCTTCGGAAGTCATTTCGTCCATGACTTTCCACCTTTTCCTCCTGCATTTTATGTCAAACTTGTTAGCCCATCACACTGAGGTAAGCTCAACATTTCCTTCCTTTTTTGTGTTCATTCAGCAGCAGTACCAAGAAAAGGCTGCAGGTGTAAGGTGTAACCTGGGTTCTCCGACTGCGACTGTGTTTTCAGACCCGACTCATGCCTGGCATTGCAGCAGCAGAGTGATGACATCACACACGTGATGCAAATGGTTTTGCAGTTGAGCAGGAAGCTCTGAAGAAAAATTGTTACTGCAGACTTTGGCATTTCTGATTCTGCCATGCTGAGGCCAAGTGATGTCTACTTTCAAAAAACTTTCCTGCTGTTTTTGGCTACATAGCGCTTAGCACAGTGCTGTTAATAAAGCAGCTGTCACCTGTGACAGAACACTGGTGTTTATGGTAAGATTTAACTCAGTCTGATGCTACAGAAAAATGTCCTGATGAATTGTGTTCAGTATTTTAGCTGAGGATAATAGATCCTGAAAAAAAAAAACTAAAATGACCACTAATGCTGTTTTTCAGGAGAGGCAGTTCTCCTACTTACAGGATATGAAGAGGGGTGATAGAGTGCTTTTAGACAGACAATGAAACAACTCTTAAAACATCCTAATGACCTCAGAATACTACCGTACCCCCCTCTTTCTGGTTCTTTATGATTCCAATCTCTTTTGAGTGAAAACGCTACAATGAAATATATTATCCCTTTTATCAAAATGACAGAGATAGAACACTTACCAAGCAATTTAACAGATGCAACTGAACCTAATCACTCCTGAAATCAAAAGAAGTAAAGGGAAAATTCTTTTTTCCTTCCTTTTCCCTAGTACTGCGTGTGCATACTTAGTTTTGGGCTCCTTTCACCATTCTGCTTCAATAAATGAGCATAGGCAGGGAATAGATCTCCACATTGCTACGCTGCTCCCAGCTTAGTGCTGCCACTCCTTTATCCTCTGCTCCATTTCTCTAGTGCGTCACCAACTTTTTAAGTGGGTTTGCAACAGTGGTTATCAATTGGTTCAGTTTTCAGAATAGTTCTTCTGTAACTATGCTGATGAAAAAGTAAGTGTGAGGAGAAAAAAAAGTTTGTGTTTCATGTGAGTCGATATTCTTGATATACAACACAATCCTTTAAATTTTCTTTCAGTTTTTTCTGTCTGCATAAATGGGTCATTCAGCTTTTTGCACAACAAATTCTTGGGACCATGACTGCTGTTCTGCTCACAGCGTAATTAGTAGCTTAACTATCAACTGGTTAGATAGGATAGACAGGATAATTTAAGCAGGTCAAAATTGCTTGTAAATCAACATGGTTGAATGCCTCATTTAAGTGAATGTAAGGAATGCACAGGATTTTTGCTGAAGTCTGAACCAGGCATGGGCTTTGTAGTACTGTTAGTGCTAGAACCCTCCTGACTGGTACCACAAGCAGAAAGTGAAAACAAAGACAGTACAAACCTACAATGATGCAATATCTTCTTCTGCTAGACCCTGTTCCTGTAGATGGGGTTTTGTATCAGTGGCTTTGTGGTGCACAAGTGACGTCCACCAGCACCAACAACACCAGAATGCAGATGGGTAAGAAGATAACAAGGTGTTGCATTAATAAGTTCACATCATTTTGCATACTTCAGTAACCTGTGGAAATTGGTGCAAAACACAGTACTGGCAATTTAGAGCAGATTAAGCAACAATTGTATAATAGATTATGAGACAACCTTTTAGCAGTTCGCTGGGGGGAAGGAAGCTATTGGAGGGGACATGTGCACAATACACTGTATTTGATTAATTTAAATTGCAAAAGAATCAACAAATGGAACTTTTTTTTTCCTTTCTTTTTTTTTTTTTACATCCCAAATCAAGGGAACAATTGAGATGCTGTAATAAGATTTTTCTCAAAAGCCCAAGGAATAAAGGAAATGGTTGCTTGATATGGTGGCATCTTTGCAATTCAGATAGCTTCTAATGATGAACAGGAACATCCAGAAACACTTATTTTGTTTTATTTTCACTTTTAACGTGTCTTCATAATAAACAAGCTCTATGAATAAATATATCTGATGAAACAGTGAAATATACTATGTACTATTGAGAATGTTCCTCCCACTGCAGTATAGTAGCTGGAAAATTATGATACAACCACAGTGACATAGTTCCCCCCCATGGAGCATTTTTGCAGCAAGACAAGTTAAAAGTAAGAATAAGATAAAATGTTATTATAGGCCATTGATCTTCTGTTACCTAAAAGGAGCGAATATAGGTGTCACAGCTGACAAAGTACTAAGCTATCCCAGCCTATGCAAAGCTCAGTGAAAAACAGTGAAAAACAGCCTTATCAGATCTTTTCCCAGCTTAAGCGGGGAGGGAGAGAAGGTGTCCTTTAGAAGCAATAGAACTACAAATGCTGCCAGATTCCCAAACAAAACAAGGTTTGGATGACAGCTGCAAGTGTGTACTCTATGAAAATATAAATTCCACTTAAAACAAAAATTGCTTTCAAGCATCAAGTCTACTTGCCAAGTAATATCATGGAGTCAGAATTTACTACCTAGTTGTAAAGTCCTAATACAGAGGTTCTGGAATAGAAGTGTTCACACAAAATTATCTATAGAGACTCCAGCGGTGCCGCTGGAATGGTGGGATTTGGAGCCGAGAGACAGACTGTCACAGGAGCTTCCTACAGACCAACAATACCAGCGTGCCTTGGCCACACCGGCCTCTGCTACTCATCATACTGTCTTGTTAGCAGGTTGGCATGTACAAGCACAAAATCCTAATGCTGCTGTCTCAGTACTTAGCACGATTAGCAGTGCAATTTTGTTTCTATGCTATCCAATGATGATAATAATAATAATTGATTCTTTCCTCATGCAGTTTGTGTTGATCTTTCTTTTTTCCCTTTACACTTTGTTTTCCTACCTCTCCCAGTCCCCTATATTGTGAAGATCTTTCTACCACGTGTCTTTTACCGCAGAGGTACAGCAAGTCAGTACAATGCATAACTCAGGGTTGTTTTTCTTTCCTTGACTACCAAATTATGTGGTAAGTCTCTTTGAATCACTGCTTTTTCTGTTTTGAATAAAGTTTTAAAAGATTTAGTCTGAAGCTTACATACAACACTTGTGCCACATTCAGCGTTGACGCTTCCAGGGTTAGAAGCAGAGCAATCTACTGACGTAAATAATTTGGAAGTAAACTGACAAATTCTATCTATTTTCAATTCTTTTGTTTTCTTATCCAGGAATCATTCAAGAACTGACTGAATATTCTCAGAACATACCTTATTTTCTCTCAGACAGGACTTGCTTGCAAACTCCTCATTCTGCCACCTGGTTGGATGACTTGGTAACATTCAGTACGATTTCAATGAAAAAGCTGAAATTATTGACTCAAATAACTCTCCTTCTCTCTCCTCTAGAGCTGTGCTTACAAAGGGTCTTCTTGTTGAAGAAAAATGCCGTAAAGGTGCCCATGTGTACTCTCTGTTGAAGGAATTTTTAGGAAAGAAGATTAGGAAGAAGTATTGCAATGTCATACAGAGGACTAAAAAAGTCCTGAAATGTTAAGAGCCTGTTTAGTCCAGCCACACTACTCATCAGAGGCAGCGTTAGCCTCCTGCATAATTCTAACACCTTTGTCCAACCCAGGCATCCTCAAAGTGTGCCATGAGAGCACACAAGTGTGGTGACAAACTCAAGTGCCTGGCCAGAGCACGTAGCCGATAGGCACCAGGGCATTAGATGTGTCCTGTGAAAGGCTCAGCAAGCAGCCGTGGGACTGATGCCCAGGGTGAGGGCATCCTGGAAGAAGATTTTCATTTGCAGCAATGTTACTTAAACACAGATGCTAACCTTGGACTCTTTGGACAGCATCCTCTAGAAGGCTGCATCTGAAAGAGAAATATCTGATCAAGCTTCTATGGCTAAATAGACATAAATGAGGACATAGTAAGGACCTTTCAACTTCTCAGCTGCTTACTAACAGCTGAAATAGAAGGGGTTACAAACCTTAACTCATATGCTTAGGATTATTTTTTTTTATTATTATTTCAATATCTATCCCAGCAGAAAACCAATCATATCGTTAATTATTCAACATAGTGTCTTTTTGTGGTAGGATTATTGTCAAAATACAAGGAGAACTGTTATTTGTGGGCATGACTTTGTATGGGAAGAACTGATGCTCAAAATCCATATTAGGCTGTTTTATTTATATCTCTCTGGCAGTTCATTTGAGGAAATGTATATGGATGTAATTTTTAAGCCATTTTTAGAATCCAAAATTTTGTTTCCACATAAGACCTTGGACAAAGGAAAATGCACTTTTGCTGGGTGATGAACATATACAGCCTCTGTCATGGGAAAACAAGTTTTCTTTTCTTGTGCCTGTCCCTAATATTAAATGCCAGACAAGAAATGGAGAAGGTACCAGCCAAAGACTGTGCTGAAGTGAAATCCAAGGTGAGAACACTGCCATCACTTTAAAGTATTCAAGATAATTCAAGCCTATGTGTTGCAATGGAGCAGTAGCATCTGTACTATGTTCAGCTTGAGTAAAAGATGTGTTCATAGACTTTTATATTAACTCCAGCAATCTGAGTTTTGCATTTATGACTTCTATATGCTTTTCACATACTATGTTTCAGGGGTTTTTTTCCTAAAAAAATCCATGCTTTCTGGTCAATGAGATTAGGCAAATTGACACAAAATAAAAACTAATTAAATAATGTGGTTATAAATTGTTTCTCCTTAGAGAATAGATTATAAAAAATGAAGACAAATTATGTCAAGATGCAGCTGAATAATAATAAGTTATTGTAGCTTTTGGCTGCCAGTAGTCAGCTACCAGCTGAGTCAAGATGCACCCTCATCTCCTGCTTCCTGCCTTTGAACATCAGTTATGGATTAAGTCTGACAGTGTGAAAATAAATGGGAGAGTGTAGCTGAAGCCAAGCATTTATCAAGTCTGGTTGTACTTTATGC
Source organism: Cariama cristata (assembly GCF_000690535.1). NCBI lineage: Eukaryota > Metazoa > Chordata > Aves > Cariamiformes > Cariamidae > Cariama > Cariama cristata. The sequence goes on along the minus strand of NW_009596031.1, from coordinate 20,357 downwards.
AAGGCAAGTCTGATACAATTTAATAAGATAACAGAAAACTTAACACTGTCTTCAGCATGTCAAAATATAGATTTGTGCCCTGTACTAATGCGACTACTGTTAACTTGATGAATTTTAAGCTATTTCAGGTTTTGGGTTTAGCATCCATAAGTCAGTGGTGCAATAGGAATAATTTTCAGATACAGAACTGAATACCTATGCATACATACAGAAGGAGTATTCAAAACTGTCAGTTATCACAAAATAGAGGGAAGAATCAGAGAAAGCATTGGGATAACAAGTCTTCTCTCTCATTATAGGTTATACTGCGCTTTACCATCTCCACGTGCTTTGTTTCAAGAAGTTTAGGAACTAAACCTGTGAATGCAGGAAGAGAGAGACCAACAATAAACTGAAAGAACATTTCCTTACCTTTTTTTATTGCGCTTTTGAAATTGGAGATGTCTGTCTTCATTACATTTAAACTGAGCAAACTCAGGATGCCTTCATCAACAAGGTTATTTTTCTATTACTCATTTAATATCCTCACTGGTTGCCAAACCTGCAACTAAAGTAACATGCTACCTTGTGGGTTTGGTGACTTTTTGTCGAAGAACTCTGTGAACTTTCACCGTAAAGCACATATGGGCCTGACTGTTGCCAGTAGCATTTCTCTCCAATGAGAGAAAATTAAACAATTGCAGGTGAGGTTTGTCCCTCTGTGTAATAAATACTATCAAGATATCAATCATGAGTTAAGGTAACCTTTTGGACTACATAGAAAGAATCCCCATAGTCTCTCAATGGCTATTTATCTTTCTTTTCAAGAGTGATTTTGATCCAAATGGATTGTTTTCTTGTGCTACTCTGTCTTTATGCCCTAGCCATCTTTAACATACACTATGACACTACCTGCTCTTGAGAGTGCAAGGTCTTTGATAAATGTACTCCAGTCATCACTGCTTTTTCATACTAGGTATCTATTGATTCTTATAATATCTACTTTCATGACTTGCATCATTTGTTAGAATTCCTCTGTTTAGTTTTAAAGGCCATCTACATCGATACACAAACAATTCAGTTCTTTCTAACTAGTTCCTTTCAGCATTCTTTACGGCTCCTTTTATCGATCATGTCTGCCTCAGTTCAGGGAGGACATGCCCCTGTTACACCAGCTATTCAACAGTGTACCACAGGACCAGGTCCAAAGCTCTGCCAGGGTCAGGCCTTTATACTAAGCAAGATGAAATGGAGTAAGTAGGTGATATTCCTGAGCCCAATTTCCAGAATAGGAGGCTATGTTTTACACAGAGAAGTCAGTAAGTATGTTTTGTCAGAGAGGAAAGGAATGGCTTCGCCTTGATCTATTTCAGAGAAGATCAAAGATCAGATTAAAAGGCCTGAAAACTCTGTTCAGCCATCATTCATTTGTGTGCTGTATAACAATGCTGCCATGCTTCCCTTCCTGCCTCGTTGTCAAAGAGGTAGACGAGTAGCTCAAATTAGACTGGCTTTTTTACCTTGTTAAGTTACTTCCTCCACCATTTACATGTTTTCATAACTCCATGCACAAAAGCTAATTGAATTTATCTGGTAGCAAGTGGGTATATGCTTGAGGCTAAATGAAATAGATGTCCAATAATAGATGTAGAACTTCCATCAAATATGAGGGCTGCTTTGTTGATGGAGTGAAGGCTCTTCTTCACACATAAACTGGGATGGAAGTAAGGAGGCCAAGGAACAGGGAAGATTCTCAGTGAAGCAAAACAGATGCAATTTTACTGCATAGCTTTTCCCAGAGTCAAATAACAGTTCAAGTCTTATGCAGCAATGAGCAGTCTACTGTTTGAAGACCATCAGAGAAATAACTTGGACACTAGCATTGTAAGGAATAACATTTAGTTGAGGGAATACACAGCAGTCATACCTTTAATCTGTTTAAGAATGGGGCAACTGAGCAGCTATTGTACATGCAGGCACTGCACCTTCCATTTAGTTAATCTGTTCTTTGGTTAACTTCTTGGCTTATTGGCCCACTAAAATGCTAGCCCGTGATTAAAATTAATAGAAGATGATTTTCCAGTACTATTTCATATAATAAATTGCCCATAATAAAATGTTATTTTTACCACCAACTATTGTGATGATTGCTCCTCTGGAGTTTGATATATGATGCATGAGGTTATATTGCTAAAATCTATTTCAATCAAAGGAAATGAAAATTTTACTATTGTTAAAAGCAATTTTTTATTAACTTGTAGAAACAGACCTAATTATGAAGACGTTAGGTCAGATCTTCCACTTTAGCAAAAGCACCAATACATCTTGCTCATGTGAGAGCTGATAATCCTCTTTTCTTTGTTACAGTTATGCAGATTCCAGACGCATTTATCATTTCAGCAAAACATCTGTTTTTAAAAACAAGCTTAAAAAAAGGAATGTCATAGATACTAATTCAATTGTATTGTAATGAGAGAAAGAAAACCAAAACCAATGATGAAACCTACAATAGAAAGTTTTTCAGAAGTTCATTTTTTTTCCCTTTGCATTCATTATTCAGTGGGTTGGAAAAGCACTTTTCCAAAACAGATGCTGATCTTGTTTTCACTTTTGGTGAAGAAATTGCTCCAAAAGAATTGTGTAAAAGTTGTAAGGAAACCAAAACTCACCACAGAAGGTGGTGAATAATGGCATTTGTCCAGTGAAGCACAGGCAAACCAAGATGCTTGACTCGATCAGTGCAGTGTGGTAATTTGGCACTAAAGAGCAAGCTGAATGAGGTCTTTTTTTCCCTGAATGGAGCTGTCATGGTCAGAAGGAAGAAAACCAAAATATGTTCTATTAACAGGTTTTTCTTTCCTCTTTGTAACCGTATTAAAGGAGCCAAATCCTTCTAATTCATTTTGGGCTAATCTTTATCTACTTCATTTTAGTTTAAATGAGGTCCAAAATTGGTTCACTGGGATTGTGGGCTAAACACTAAGCTGAGTATGACAGTCCACTGTTTTAAAGAATAATGAGTTAATTACATCTTGTTTGGTTTCAAATTATTATTTTAAAAGCATATTTCTCTATTGTGTGAGAGTACTATCTATCCTACCTGGAATTCTTTTTTCTTTCTACACAAGAGTAAAAAAGGCAAAAGTGACTGGGGTCTAATATCTCACTTGGTCTCTTAATGAAAAATGGATACTGTCAAAGTTATACCTCTCCTGGTAAAAATATGACAAAAGCTTTTGACGGAGAACAGGTAAGTTAAGAAGCAGGAAGACCCAGGGGAAAGATACAAGTTGGTGGGGTTCCAGTGACATATGCACTTGTAAGAAATGTTATGGAGCATGTTCACTTGTTAACCATGTGAAATAGAGCTGGCGCTGTATTTTCAGGTCACAGATCAGAAACCTGTAACCACCTTAAAGAACCAAGAAAGGTCTTAGAAGAAAAAAAGAATTTGATAAAGAATGTGCTAATGACAATCCAGTCCTGTGTGTTACATCCAAGACAGTGAAAGAATGAATGCAGTGTGATGTGTAATTCAGAGTAACAGTCAACATTACAGAAGGTGAATGATAAATTGGAACCGCACAGTACGGAGCAGGGAATAGTAGCCAACACTGAACATTGTGAAGGGATCAAATATTGTATGAGGTTATTACCTGAACCGTTTTCGGGTGAATATAATACACTGTTCAAGTTATTGGGAAGTCAGATAATTTAAAGAGTATGTTCTAGAAAAGCACTAGTAACAACAGACTGGCAGTTAGACTCTTTTTTTATTATTATTTGAACAATATTAGGCTGAACTAGCACCTCACCATTTTGCTGAGCAGTGGACTATTGTAAGTCACAGATTACAGCTCAGAGAAGAAAAAAAATACAAATAGTAGGACTTATAGAAAGCAAATAGTCATTTTGTCTATTAAGGGAGAGTCAAACTCAGTGTGATGTAAGGGTGAAAACAATATGCTATGATTCCTAAGTGTAAAGGCAATGTAAAGGAAATATGGGATGATTTGAAGGTGAACTCACTACAATGATCAATTTATTTTGAACGTAGTAAATAGTCTGGTGGTTTCAGTAGCAAAGATGAGAAGTTTATAAAATGTAATAAAACTCTCAAAAACCAGAGCTTTTTGTTGGGCCACAACACAAAATTTTTGGAAAGAAAAAAATGTCAGCTGTGTATTGGATCCTTGGTACTATTAATATTTCCTTCCTGGTTTAATTAATCATAAAAAGAATGACTGTGATTTCTATTGTCCATTTCACAAGAATCCATACAAATGAAGGTATGTAACCTTCCTTCTCATGCTTAACAATTTCAGAGGGATATTCTGTCTGATTTTTTAATTTTTTTTTACCCTGAAATGCAGACCCAACAACCACATTATCCATGGTTGAGGGAATTTTACTTCAGATTGACTTTAATCTGGTCACTGGGACTAAAATCCCATTAACAGCTGGTGCTCCACCTCGTGAAGTAAAGCACAGTAAGTGGCCAAAGTAAGTTCATATATATAGGTTTCTTAAGACTGAAATACTTAAAATAATAAAGATCTTGAGAAAAAGTAAACCAAGTAATGAAGTAGAGATCTTGAGCTACTCAGAATCATTTAATTCCGTGCTTATTCTTTGTTTGAGAAGGTTATCTTCTTTCTGTTTATACCTTTACAAAGCCGTCAGGTCTGAATAATCTGGTTTTAAAGGTAACATTCTAAATTATAATATCACTTTTATATTTATTTAAAATTATTACAAAACAGCCTTAAACTGTAACTTCTTGGTCTTGCTTTTGAATGTCTTTATTAATGAGAATAATATTATGATTTGTTTGTATTGTAGCATATAGGGGCCCTACTTACAGAACAGTGAATTTGTTGTGCTAGTCATTGCAATAAACAGAAAAAAGACGTCCCAAGTTACATACCAAATACAAGCCAGTTATTGACATGTGCAGAATTTGAAGATGGTAAATACCTTAATTACCATAATGGGTATGCTCTGTGCACTCACAGTCTTACTTTTGCTAAGTTTATCATGGGAATAGTAACAAAGTCTTTTAAAGTGAGACTAACAGGAAAATAACAAAAGATACATCTGTTTGGGGTTTGGGTTTTTTTTTTTGGAGGAGAGAAAAATATCCTTAAGTGTGTTTGTTCAGCCAAGTGGAAGCCATGAAGAGGGACCGAGCAGCATATAAGCAGAAACTACTTATTTCTGCCTGAAAAAGACTGCAGGGAAAACCCTGAGATGACTTTGTACGTGTTTTTGCAGAAAGGACTTCTACTGTGAAGAACAGCACAAGACAAAGAACAAATGCGTTTGTCTCTAACTTCAGTAAATAGCTGAACAAGCTGAGATCAGAAGCTAATCAGTGATGGCACTTGATGTATCAGTAACTCATTTGAAATGACGAGTTGGAGGAAAGGCCATAAAGGCACGTGACAATCAGGTTGTCTGTGAAGTGACAGAAATGGGTAAAAAAAAAAAAAGGAAAGGATACAAAGAGAGGAAAAGAGAAATGCTCCTTGCAGAAGCATTTCAGATGGCTGTCAGTAAGGCAAAGCTGTACGTGTAAAATCTGCAGAACAATGTTACAGATATAAAGATGAAAGCTGGACAAAACTGTGCAGATGAAATATGGCCCACATGATTACAGAGCTGAGAGGTCCAAGCCCAGCTGATATCCAGGTAAGGGACCTCAGCAGGGAGAATGCAAGAATGGTTCTCCTGGGTTCACTTAGTTCATGGTCTTGTCTTTGAGAAAGACAAGTTGCAGATTCCTCTGGAAGAGAAGCAATATATAAACAAGAAAGGCAACGATGGCAATACTGATCACAGAAATAACTTGGGGAGCTGCTAGGACATTTGGGGACAGGGAAGGCTAAGAAAGTACAACTAAGCCAGACTCCTGTTGGACACCTGTTGTCGCCTTCAGTTTCTCACAAGTAAGACTGCAGCTTGAATCGAAAGTCAATAGCTCTTTCTCCCCTATTCCTTTACCAGGTCATCTCAGAGGAAAGTGCTACACTTTAGTTCCCTAAAGACTTGCCCAGTAAAATCAAGAAATACTAAACTTAGCAAAGATAATGTTTCTGAAAGCTAATGGAGGGAGGGAAAAAACTCAAACCCAAAACCAACAAGCCAGTGTTTTTCACACGCACTGAACAGAAAGACAGAGATACCTGTTTCCTATCGTTGTAGGTCACTCTTCTATGCTTCATCTTGATATGAATAGATCCCTCAATAGTTAACTTAGCCAAGGGAGGATTCAGCTCAATCCTCCTCACTCCAGCCATGCCTTCTTCTAAATCAATAATGGCTGATGAATACCTCTGCCAAGCTCACAACACAGACACAATGGAAAGTCTGCTCTTTTAGAAAGTGCCTTTGCAAGCCCTTTGGATAAAGGGTGCTTTACCACTTCTTTGCTAAATCTCAGCAATGAAGCTGAATTCCTGATGATGCTGCCGTTCTGCAGAAGCAGCACTGCACTGGTAACCTGCACCTTTCTGCTCTTTGAGGATTTAGCAAGAGCCGTTTGAATTCCTTTGGAAATTAGTTGAAACACACATTCTATATAGCTTCCACCTTTACTAACATCTGGTTTTTTTGAGTTAGGCTTTACTGTCACAACACATGCAACTTTGTTTTTCAAAATCTCTCTCTGATAATTGGAGTGTGTGTGTTTTTTTTTTTTTAATTTAGAGTTCTGTAAGCTATGTGAACTATCTGAATTAAAATTGAGTTGGGGGGTTCATCTGCTGAAAAAAAAATGAGGAAAAGTTAAGAAGTTGGAAAGATCAGCTGGATCTTGCAGTTCACATTTGTAAAACAAATCCCTTAATTGCACTGGAGCACTAAAAGGAGAATCACTTTTGTTAACCTGAAAGATAGGATTCACTTTTTTGAGCATTCAATCCTTTTTGATGTAGATATTCCCAGTAAAACATATGCTTGATTATAACCTACAGTAGCATTGTCTGTAATTAAAAATATTTTACAGGATGCTTTTTCAAAAATCTCCAATAAATGATAATAAGTATCTCTTTTCAACAGCGCATGAATCGACAATAATAAAATAAAGCTGAAATTACAAGCATACTAGTCTAGACCGTGCAAACAGACTTGGCAGCTACAAGTACAGATTTATGGCTGGAAGGATGCATTCTCCTTGAAGTTGTTTGTGCAACCTACTTATCAGAAAAAAGAGATTTCCTGGAGATTTCCTTTAATTAGCTGGAACAAGCCATTAGTAAAACAAGCAACTAAAACCATAAGTATATAAGCTGTCTTCTAGCATACTTTATTAAAAAAATAATTATAACTAAAATTATATCCTAAAATTCAATAAGGGAATGACCAAGTTCAGTAATAACTATTTCTGTGTGGACAACAATGTTTATAAGAGTGTAGGAAGGGAAAAGTTAACAGTTCGCCAGTAAAGATAGTGACAGGTGAGGAAAGACATGATCCATGATAATGTGGTTTCTGTCCCTCCCTTTTTAAGCTTCTGAAAGGTTCCATTTACTTATTCCTGTGGCAATTAGAAGTAATCATCACTGCCAATGATGTATTTGTATTAGGTCATCAATAGAATGCAATGTCATTTCTAAGAATTTTGAATCAGATGAACTTTGAAGTTTGAAATGTGGCTATTTTACTTTGACTGTTTACTGGAGTAGCCACTGCCCAAGGCAATTTGAATATGAATTGTGAGGTGCACTTTCAGGGGCTTACAAGAGGCAATAGACGTGTTTCTTCTAGTAACCATAATGAGAATTGCATGACTCATTCCTGTCACACTAGGCTAAAATGTATCCCTGCGGTTCTATACTATGTATATTGACTTGAATGAAGCTTTGTGTAATAAGATTTAAATTGTAATGAGTCATTATGTCAACCTTTTTTTGCTGGAATTTTACATAGTAAGTCTACTGCATAGTGTGCAGTATGGTACTGCAGAAAATCCTAGCAAGTGTGATATTTTGGCAGTGGGTAGACATAAAAAAAAAAAAACCTACCATGAAAAACTTCTCACCAAATCTTAGCATGACCAAAGTTTCAAAAGGGTGATTTGTGTGTGTGTGTCTGCGTGCACGCTTATTACAGCCCTTAGCATCAGTCCAAGATAGATACACTCCTGAATCCATCACATTTAGATATATGTCTTCATTTGCTATTATGGGATGAGATATAGTCTTGTTTATATGGGCTTGAGGTGAATGATGTCAAACTATTATCTTTCAAGATTGTTTAAACATTCAGACATGCACACACTGAGAGAGGTTTTTTCTAATAATCCTTTTATCACCCTGAAGCTGAAATAACTTTCTTGCTTGCAAGGTTCTGTTATTGAGAGTTTGTTATTAGTAACTAGATGCTGACATTGATTTCATTAAAAAATAAGCACAGTCCCAAAGAGCTTTTGATTCCTTTTTTTTAATTGCATAACATGTAGAGTATAAACACAAGCTGCTTTTTGCTCAGAACTGTACCTCTTTAATTGCTTGAATTAAAAGGATTTCCGGATCAGCATTTTCTCTCATTTTTCAGTATATATTGGTGGTATGTTACCAAGCTGCCTCTGAAACCACTAAAGTGGGCTGGGGCTGAAAGTGATGTGGAAAAATTATTTTTGTGTTCATTGTAAAGAGTGTTCAAAAAAACACCAACAAAACCCTTCAGTTTTACAGTAGCAAAGTAATGGTCATTTTGTGCAAAATCAACTGTAGATCACTATCTTTTCTTCTTATAATGATTACCTATACAGGACCTAAAGAATTAACTGTGTCTTGAGATATCATTTTGTGCCCAGTGACTTTAATAGACAAATCTTGTTAATCTACACCAAAAAGTAAACAGATTCTAAGCCTAGTCTGTGGCTCTTTGGCATCAGCTTTTTAAAGACAGAGGTTAACAAAACTCTTTATGAAACAAACACACATGGTCACAAACACCTTTCTCTATATGATTCTGCATTAATCTACAAAGCGCTATTCTCCTACTGGTTTCTAAATTCTGCTGTTCCCTATTTAAATATCCACAGCAACTATGAATGTGTTTCTCTCCTTCTGCTCACTTCTTGTCTGAGAATTTAGTATTAACAATTAAATGATTTAATAGTAAAAGAGAGCAGGTTGGGGAAGTGGGAGAAGGACGAGAACACTGACAAACAAATGGGAAAGATAACTGAAGGTTAGAGCTTCTTATAGTCTATCACAGTAGCTCCTATTACTCTTATCTTTGCACTCTTGCTTCTCTTAAATATGTAAGTGTTTACGAGGTAGAGACCAGAGGTTGTAATTGAAAGCTACAGAACTGGCAAATATCAGTATCTGATAGCTCGTGCCCTTCCTCCTTTTCTCTCCTGTTACATATTACCTGTGAAATGGTGCCAATGAACAAAAGATCACATAGCTGGCTTTTTATTTCCCCAACTCATCCTTAGATGTACCTTTTCTCACTCTCCCAGCAAACTGTTACATATTTTAGGATTGGTTTGCTTGTCTTTTTTGCTAGCAGCTCTTCCTACTCTCGTTAGTACATGAAAGTCTAATTGTGCTGGGCAGCTCTCTCTTGGCAAGTAACTTACAAATTATACGTGAAATGGGACAAGAATCTTGGAAAAGCCTAGCATGAGACACCATTAATTCTACTCTTAGTAGAGAGTTTTTCTCAGGTGAATGATGCTCTCTGCTTCTTACCAGAAAAGTCTCTCTGTATGTTTTTTCTAAGCCTTCTGTATTGTGATATCAATTAAGATATAAAAAAAAAATAGTCTTATAAGTAATTAGAAATCAATGAGAAAATCAGTATGAAATTTAGAGACTGGTTAATACAGTAGAGAACCAAACAATAAATTTAAGCTCAATCTAGTGACTCAATATGCAGCTTGTTACCTCTGTTTATTTTTTTATCAGTATCTTAATTCAGGAGTAGGCAGGAAATATATCCATATGTTTGACTTCTCTTGTACAATTAGCTTAAAGGAAAAAAAAAACCAACAAAACATAGGATTGCATACTCACCATTTTTTTCCCGAGAGGATCATAAATTTTTTAAAATTTCTTCATCTTCAGAATGCCCAGATGAATGCAGTGAAATATTGAGAGGCTAGAACCTAAGAGATTATACAGGTGATTAAATAATTCTTTCCAACAAGTGAAATAAAAATCATGCCTTTTTCTTTATATTTTAAGTATGAGAAATTAATTTATCTCTTTTAATTTTCTCCTGTATCAACAAATCATTTAGGATACATCAGTATTAAATGAAAGGACATTAACATATCTGAATTGCAAATGTATGTTATCAGTCCATTTTTATTTTCCTTGGAAATACTTTTTTGCTTTTTCCACTCGGTTCTCTGTATTTGAAAAAGCAATATTGTTTTATGTTTACACTGGTAATTAAGTCTGGCATTCATTTTTTTTCTATTACTACTTTTCTTGGCGCTTATTTAAGAAATTTGTTTGCAAAGTTGAATAGACAAGGTTCCTTTTCCACACTTGCATTGATTTTTCCTTTGTTTTTTAACAGACAGCAACCTGCACACAACATGGAAAAAATAACAAGCAGTCAGTGCTCAAACAGTAAAATCAACATTATTCTTCTTCTAATGACTACTACAGGCAAGCCAAGATCCAGCAGTACCCCAACAGAAAAGGAGAGTCCTTTATTTCTCAAGCATCATTGATATGGTCAATAGTTAAACACAATAGACAGGGTTTTTTCCCCCTCTAAAAATGAAGACAAATTCAAATGGAAGCTCCTAAGCTTTTTTGTTTGTTTGGTTGGTTGTTGTTTGGTTTTGGTTTTCGGGTTTTTTTTTTGTGTTTCCTTACTAGGTTTTTCAGCATACATGAGTTACTTGAATTCAGGTGCCTGCCCAAAAATGAGCTGCAAATATGTTAATCCAGCAGAGCATGGAAAATTAATCTTGATCATAATTTAACATGGTCACTATAGTCCAGATAGTTGAGATATGGATATGCATCTCAACCCTCTGTGCATAACCTGGCAGGAATACAATGTAATCATAGCATTTTGTGTATGTACTTTTGAAAGTTCAGTTGTGAGTCATACCCTTCTGCATGAAGTTGTGTGAAATGGGCCTAGAGGTACCAATGAGTGTGGATGGAGAGCAAGTTACCAGAAAACAGTTGAAGAGAGGGTAAGTATCTGGTCAGAGATAGTGTCTAAAAGCCTTCCAAGGTCTGATAAGCTCTGGACATTAATTGGCTGACTGAACCTGCAAAAATTGATAAAACACCAAAAGTCTGCTGACTTTATCCAAAGCCAGCAGTACACATTAGCATCAACAACGGATTAGATCACTCCGACCACATCCAAGAAGGTGGTGGCTGCTGTATGCAAATAAAGACGTCAATATCGTATACACATCCTTGAGCATCTTCCACATCTACCTAGAAACTGCTGGCATCACTGTGGTTCTTCATGTGGCTGACCTTCCCATTGCTCCATCCACATCAACATGACTCACTTCATGCAAGTGTGTGTATGACTGAGCTCTTTGAGGAGTAAGTGGATGTATAGTGATCTGAATTTAAAAATAAAGGCTGGATTCTATTAATAATACCAGCTTAATTAGTAGAAGGTTTTAATAAATATTAGTTGTGATCTGTGTCTCCCCCAGATTGATCTCCTACCAGGGAAAAAAAGGAGTTTATAATACTTGAACATTTTTCTACTTGGAAAAGACAAGGGATGAACCATTCAAAGCAAGATCTGCTACATGGCTGCAGAGAAGACCCCTCTCATTGAAGTAACTTCATTTCCTGAACATACCCATCCGTTATCTTCTACCAGCAATAAACACCTTAAAATTTTTTAGTAAGATATTTATGAGCCTTCATTTCATATTCAGTTTAAAAGGATCATATTCTTTGGTGTTTTGACAGAGCAAAGGATTCTGATCTGGGTTTTTTCCTCTTTTTAAACCTTAACTGGAATCAGAAGGCTCGATCATCAGTAGAGACAATACGTTATCATTAACTTCATGAAGCAATCTCTCTTGTACAATTTTGCTAGTGCAGACATTCTAGCTTTTAGTTTAATTGAATTTGTTGATAAATCTGTCATGACATGCTTTCTATATATGATCTTTCTACAGAAAAATTATTTCTACAGAATAAGATTCACTTCATGAATAGGATTAGAACAAGGCTTGTACATTTTTTAATCACATAGTGAATTGGTTTCTAATAAGGAGTAGAAATTACTTAGATTGGCCCTCTGTTCATTGATGACTTTCCCATTAACATTTGCAAAATAGGCAATGAGAAAAAACATATGTTAAAATCATACATTTTAGTAAATGTTTCCATTAAATATTACCAACTTTTTCATTATTGAAAACAGAATATTCTCATTTAATTGATGAATCCAGTAAACAAATGCACTACTGCCTGCAATGTCTTTTGTATTGGAATTTCAGTTTCTACACTTGTCCCCAAGGCCAAGAAAGAGCATGACTTTATGTTGCCAATGTGCTGTGTTTCATCAGGTTGTGTCTCCGTATATACATGTTACTTTAGATCTAAGCAGATGTGACAGAAGGTAACAGACTGTACGGTGGTGTTGCAATGTCAGCCTGTGCACCAGAAAGATTAGAAAATGCAGTGCTGCAAGCACGTTGACTGGAAAGCAGAAAGCAAACACAGTAACATCTAGTTTTCTGACAGGAAGTCAAATAATTGGAGTGCACACGCTCCTTCATTGCAAAAACCCCTGTTACTGCCATGAGAATAACAACGGTTTGCTTTTCCTTTTGGTTTGGCAGTAAATGATTATCACCTTCAACAGAGCTGAAGCAGACAGTGAGTACATTGTATATAAAGGGAAAAAGAAATAGTGACTAGGCACTACTGGATTTGACACATTTTATTACTGCATGTGGTTTCATGGATTTAAAAATTGGAATCAATTTTCCCTTTCTGAATTCTGATTGCAATAATTGTCTGGGTTTGTTGTTTGTTTTCTTCTTTTTGAGAATACTATTGACTTCCTTTGGCATATTTCTTGATAATAAGACTGCCTTGGTTATTACAGTGCTATGTGTCATATCTCTTTGACCACAATACAAGATGTTCCATTTACTTAAAGCTTTCTTGATGTTATCTGACTGAGAAAATTTACTTCACTAGCCCTAAAAGCCATTCCAGGAATAAGACTTGATCCTGCACTCAATTATCTGTCCACATTCCATCAGACATCTGTAAAAAGGTTAAACAAAATGTAAGGACACCCAGGACTTAGATTAGCCAGTAAAATTTGTCTGGGAATTGACTTTTTTCTTTCCCCCTAATATAACAAAAATTAATGCCAGCAAGTCTCTTGGCTGTATCAAAACTAGGCTCACCTTCATGATTGCCAAACTGTTTTACAAACTCAATTATCAGTCATTTTAATTTCACTATATTTCACAAAAAATGCAGAGGAGGACTCACATGTCAGAAGAGGATGCAATACCAGTGTGGTCATGCAGAACACCATGTCCTTGAAAGTTATTAAAACCAGTCAGTGGGAGAAGCGAAATAAAATTAGGTCATCTTAATTCAAAGCTCTATTTTATTTTCATTGTCATTTGACTTTTGGTGATCATCAACCTTATCCAACCATCATACTTACATCGTCTCTCTCACTTGGTAATCATGTTTTCATAAACAAACAAAAGTTTACCTTTGGAAGTTTTTAACTGGCCAGCTTCTTGTACTTTTCAAGTAGACTTATTCAATGAAACGTCCATTTGACATCATTGAATAATTTGGAGAAATACATAATGAGTTATCATACCTTCTTATGTTACCAAATGAAGGATTAAACATTAAAATTATTGTGAAAGATGAGACATCAGTCTGTGAATTTGGTGACTGTGGCCACTTCAGTATGCTGTGTATTTATGACAATTTCTAAGAAACTTTTAGCATAGCCTAAAACTAAAATGGAAGATTATCTTTTGATAGTAGTAGTTCAGCTAGGTATGCCCACTTGCATTTATAAGCACGCTAAAGCATATGACAGTACAAGAGGAATGGAGAGAGAGCATAAGTGCCTCAGTAAGTGGAAATACATTGAATAACCTTAAGGATTGAAGTGCATCAAATCCTTATAGCAAGTGACACAGGCCTTTGTCAGTTACAGGAAAAATACCTCTGTTCCTTTCATGAAGTAGCTCTCTCAGTGAGGTTTCAAGGACAAAATGAAAAGAGTTTGTTGAGTTTTGTTCCATACAGTTTTTAATATACTGGCATGAAGAAAATACAGGCTGCAGGGATTTTTGACCTACAAGCATCTTGCTGTTGTTTTGGGGCATAATAAACTCCAACACTCCAGTCCCTATTTGGGTTACATATTAATAGGTGACAGACCTGAAATAAAGGCACATGTTAGGCAAAAGAGTTCACAAGTTTGTTGGTTTAGTATAGCTTTGCGGGGAAGAAAAAAAAAAAAAAAAACAAAAAAACAAAAAAAGGCAAACAGGAAGAGCTAAGCAATATGAAAAAATTGTTATCTATACGAGGAAAAGCAATGTGAAAGAAGAATGTAAAAGAGAAAAAAAGACTGAAATTAATCAACTTGATGTTTCCTTCACCACTAGAGGAATTTGTGTGGTTATTCACAAACATTACCAAGGAAACAACTAACTTAATAATGCTATTTCTTCCTAGTGGAAGAAATTTGTGGCATGCTTTGCCCCATCCTCCCCAAACATACATCCCATTCTGGACATAAAGAGTAAAACTGTAATATCTGCATTCCAGGATGCTTAAAAAAGGAGTGGGTTTTAGTAATATTTTCCCGTTGGCCATAGAAAGGTCAATTCTGACTTTGGGATATGAAGCACATTTTTATCTAAAATCTGGGCTCCTATTTAAGTGCAATATTACCTCTGTGGAACAGATAACTTCTTTAAATTAGATAGCACAGGAAATGCCTTTTATAGTAATAAATTATTTTTTTAAACCATGTTAACCTCTACATTGATGCAGAGCTTATTCTAATCTACTTTGACCCCAGGTGTTAAAAGGATCTGCCAAAAAATAAAACGCGTTTTTGAGAAGCTGCGCTACCCCTCCTCTAATCATGGATACTAGTGTCCACCAGATCTGCTTGTTTCTGAGACAGAAAGCCAAAACACGTAGGAAAAAATAATATATTTTTGCTTTTTCCTATAAATCCAGACTTTCACTTAATTACAAAAAGACAAACATCTATGTTTGCGGACTACTCCTACACAAACTCATGCTTTATTGCTGTTTACAAATTAAAACTGAAAATTATTTAGATTCTGGAGGTTTAACTTGCCTAAACATGAGACAAACCTTCAAATTTCAGGTGTGTTTTACACTATTTCAGCTACCTTTCAGGACTGCTAGCCAAGGTTTTACAAAAGAAGACACAGGTCAGGAACTTAATTTTGATGGAAGAAATAAGTGGTTTCATATCCCATGCACTGAAATGCAGGACAGAGAACAGCAGATGACTTGTATGACCAATCTGCATGCTAGACACCAACTGAAATCCAGAGTCTAGAACTCTAGATTTGCAAGCAACCCCAGTTTAAGCAGGCTGCTGCAGAGCCAGGCTTTGTGCCTATGGCCTCAGTGCATAGTAGGACAGAGTAATAATTCTCAGCGACTATGAGAAACCTGAACACTTGTGTCACAGACTCAATTTCTTGTTCACATGCATTTTGTACAGCGGATTACACTGCTGGCAAATGAAAACAGCCTTATGTTTCTCAGTAGTGAGGACACAGCTATAATTTCCTGGTGAAGTTACAAAGGACCAGGGAGAAAGGCACATGTCCAAAGACAGCTCTTTAACACTTTAAGAGAAGAGGTTCTTTAACTGCAACACCACCTTACCTCTTAAATTTAAAGTTTAAATTTAAAGAATGCATTCCATCCTTTTTAAGTTTTGTGAAAAAACTTCTTTGGCTTGTCCTTCCCACACACAGAACACAATGAAAACAAGCAAACAAAATACATAAAAATGCACCTGACTCAAATCTTACTGTGTCCAGCACATGGTGATGTAGCTGGGGAAACTGTAGCCTAAGACAAAATATTCACCATTTAGCATATGGAGATTCACCTGGTTGGTGTTTGCCATGTGATTTCACTCCTCCTTCTCCTTTATACAGTCTTAGTCTATAGCAAGTGTCTGTCTTAATCACTTCTTTTATATATGGCCAAAGATAACTGCAATAAATTGGGTGTATTCGTTCCCATGATGCCAAATGACTTCAGCTACCTGAGACGGAGACCCAGAATCTCTCAGAAGGCTGCCCTACCTCTTCCACTTAGTCACAGAAACTTAAAAAGCAGAATCAGGCTTTCAGTTAAGTTATTTTTTTCAATTATACTCTACCGCAACTGAAGTTTCCTCTAGCAGAAGTCCTACACAGTTCTAAACATTGCAATGACTCTGGTATTTTTATTTTTTTAACATATGTGTCCACTCACAGGAGCTTGTTTTGCCTTTCTTCAGCAACTATGCAATGCCTTGGTTTCATTTCTGAAAAAGTGTAAGACATTATCCAGTCCTCAAGACAAAAATGTTCAAAGCTGAGTTTTTGATCATTTAAACATCAATACCACTGGCTGCAGACAAACTGTTCAGAATCCTTTCACAGAATTGGCAGAAGCAATAAAAAAACATTTTTCCCAGTAGTGCTATCAATTAAGCCTCTTGCATCCCAAAGGCAGGCTCATGCCTTTGGACTTATCCTGTCCCAAACAGATTTGGTCACTGTCAGCCTCAAACAGAAACCAAGAATGTCTGCCATGCGTCGATCTCAGATATATGGTAGCCTAAGTTATGATTAACATTCTTAATGCAAGAATGTAGGCTATACTGGAGAAAGCAGAAGCTTCATGGGGGAGAAATACCTGTTTTCTTCTCCCTAGATCTAAGGTCCACTTGTCTTGGTTGCTTGTTGTAGTCCTTAAACTATGGTAATCAGTTGGTCTAGCGCATTAACTGATTTCATTTGCTGTCTGGGTAGGCAACAACCAGGTCTCGGTACATGCAAGGTCAATTCTAATCAGTATTTTTTCAGAACTTATCCAGCATTTCTGCACTTAATGAAGAAATCCATGAGCTTCAGCAGGCACAATGGGTAATAGCCCTAGAGAGACAATTTTTCTTATTCCTTGATTTCACTAAGCAAGGAAGATGGAGAAACAGGAACAGGAACCAAGCATTTCTTTCTCTCACATAAGTGGTTCCAATTCCTCCATTTCTAAAATGAGGAGATACAAAATGGAAAAAGCTCTGCAAGTCCATTATCTAATGTTTCATGCTTGTCCACAGAATGTCACTGTACAGCCATTCGTGTTTCCTCCATTAATTTAGTGATGCCCATGACACCTTCAGGTAGCAGAAGCCTAATGAAAGCTCTTCTGAACAATTTCATGCACTTATTATCTCCCAATGCAACCAAACAGCCTTATAGCCCAACTGGAGTGCATGCTGGTCTTTAAAGTTGATAACCGAGTAGTCATGGCATTTCACTATTTATGTATGTGTGTGTGTATATATATATATATATGTTAGTATCCCATATATATATGTATGTGTATATATTTTATACTAGCATTCTTTTTTAAAAAATGTTAACACATTAATTGCCTGAGTGTCACCGTAGTACCAGGATCATCAGCTACCTAATTAAAGGTAGCAAAAATAGAAACTGGAGTCTGGTTAATAGCTTCCAAAGCTGATCTTAATTGGCTTATTAGTTGGAGATCAAGAAAGAATTTTTTTCAGACACCAGTTTAAGTGAACACTGACTAAGTTAATTCAAAATAACTTTGAGAATCAAATAATTAGACAAATAATACACAAAGTCAATAATGTGTGATCATCAACAAATGACAAATGTGTGAACAATGGAACAGCATTAGTCTTTTAGTTCTACTTAGCTGCAGACAGTTCCTGTGTATCCATCAGATTAATTGTTTATTCCAGTTATTACACTCATTCAAATGTATAGGAAAGCAAACCATTGATTTACTGCTGTCAAGGAGTACTTAGTGCAGCAGTTTAAACAAAGCATGGCTGTCTCCATATATAATTCATGTTTATTATAAATGTAAAGGAGAAGGAAAATGTTACAGGAGTATGTGTAGGCTCAGTTATGTAAATTTTTCTGAATGTAATAAATACAATGTTTACCTGTAGAAATAATCAAACAGAAATTTCCTGCACTGAATAGGTAATTTCCAGAAGGAGAGACAGTGTTATTAAGAGCATTCTCCAAACACTGATTGCTTCATTCTAAACTAAAGCACATCATTTGGTATTTAAAAGCTGTCTGGATTTGCTGCTTTGTTCTTAATATGCTTGACACACATGCCTCACAAATCTTCAAATGGATCTAAAATGTGTCCTCGATTATTTTTTGCTGGAATAGCACTGACTTAGAGAGTGTATAATGGTACAAT
>NW_009596031.1:0-1871 GCF_000690535.1 Cariama cristata | reverse complement strand
CCCCCGCCCCTCCTCAGAACCCCACTCTTCCCTTATTGAGCTTGTTGTAATTCAAAGGGCATTCAGATATAAAAAGGGCATTCAGATCCTGTCACTCTCACAGACCGAACTGCAAGTCTGAGTTATATTTTGGATTTAGGCTAGTAATATATCAATGGTTATGTCAAGTCTTCTTTAGAATTTTAAACTTGTGGTTCACTCCATTTCACTAGCTGATGTTTTCTCCTTTCCCAGCTGTGAGCCCCATGTTACAGCAATAAACACTCTCTCCTTCCAGGAGTCTGTAAATGCCTTCACTGAATAGCCCCCATTTTTCTCCTATCCTAACAAAAAGTATAAAGTCACTTGGGCTTTGTTCCTCAATTACATATTCATCATGTAACTCTGACATAGGAAAAGTAAAGTTCTAGATGCACATTTCTAATTAAAATACCATTCCAATTACTAACTTGAAATCAGAATCCTACTGTGCAGTGGTTTATTATGAAATATATCTGAAGAAAGCAACATAGGGCAATGCATAGCCCCTTTTTTTTAGTGACTTCAGCAAAATACTAGGCCCAGAACACCAGGCTACTCAGGCATATAGCGTATCATCAGAGTGAACGAGAATGTGTGTAAGTCCCTTTAAGGCATAATACAGACAGTGCTTTTCAAGGTCACCATTTTAATTTTGAACTACAGCAACAACTATTTAAAAAATAAATTTACAACCAAGAAGACCTTGGAATTAGCACAGCGTTGCAGCATATTTACAGATGTTACGTCATGTCATGTCTATATAAAAAAAATAAAACCAAACAACTTTGGAAGTAGATAATTACAACTGCCTAAAACACAGAAACCCAATTAGACCATAGAGAACCATCAACCAGAAATTTTGAATATTCTGGGTAACAGAAGTGACCAATCATCATCCAACCACCAATACAGGTAGGCTGTATGATTTTAGAGAAATAGTTGCTGTGTTAATGCTTGTCTGTTTCTTTGCCTGCAAGGTCTTCAAAAAATAATAAATCTGATCTTGAAATAAATAAGGTTTGAACTTCTCTTATACTTTATTATAATTCTTAGCAGATTAGACTTGGTAAGACTCTTAGCATTTTGAATCTTAAAATACAGTCTTTAAATAAGCTTGTCTTTGCTGACCTGTCACCTTTAAGTTATTTGCAGAGAACTTTGATTAAGTAGCATTAACTAAGTCTTCTCCTTAAATGATTTGAAAAATGTAACTTTAAATAGGTCATTTTTTAAAAAAAACTTTCTGAGCTACTTTCCTCAAGTCTCTCTCCTACAGATTGTCTTAATAGGTAAAGCGCTGCCTGCATTTGCTAGGGTTTGCAGCCTTTACTAGCCACAAAGTCAGTGTGTTCAGTCAGACAGATTCCTACAGAGACCTCAGAGCTCTCATGTGGGACCTCTGTCTCTTGGAAATTATATTGTATTTTACACAGAAAGAACCTTCCTCACTCCTACTCCTACAATCACTGAAAAATTTTGAGTTCTGCAGAGTACACTCAAAACTCTCTGCAATTCTCTTTAATCAGCAATTGAGGTAGCCCTCCTCAGCTATGGATTGCGCTGACAGATTTTACATTACTTTTATCGTTCTTACTTGCCACTAAGAAGTTCCTGTTTCATTGAAATACATTTGTGATTCTTGCTTGGAAAATATTTCTTTTTCTGTATGAACAACCTGAAGCTCCATTTTTGTGTTTTCCACTTACGGCTGGGGTGAATACCTAGTTGCAGTCTAATAATTGCCACAACAATAATGATTATAAATGGCTTATATTTCCAAAGTTCTTGGATGATCAACAAACACAGAGCATCATTCTTAGATCCTGTGGTGGGTTGACCCTGGCTGGAGG
>NW_009596030.1:5884-9478 GCF_000690535.1 Cariama cristata | reverse complement strand
GGTGGTGAGGGGCGGGTGAGGGGCGCCGAGAGCCCGGCTCTGCCCAGCGCCCCCCGCAGCGGGCAAACGCCCGGCCCGTCCTCGGACATTTTGTTTCGAGGTGGGAGGTGGGGGTGTGTGGCTTCGGGTGCCGTAGGAAAGATCTCACGTTCAAATACAGCAGTCGTGCTTCGTAAAAGAAATAAAAGGAAAAAAAAAACTTTGAGTCTTCAAACATCAAAGTTCAGGTAAATCCTAATCTGAAATACTGTACGTGTTTTAACTGGTTCTGGTTTCTATAGGCAGTCTGATTTTCGTCTGGAGCTTTAAAAAGTTTTCTTTCTGTATCACACAGCACACTTCCGTAGCATAGCTGCTAGGCCGAGTATTGTGTTTCCCCATTCTCATCTCTCTGGTGGGAAAAGGCTTTGCTCACTGAGCCTTTTATGTTAGTTCATCCTATTAAAGCGCCTTGCTTTGTTGTCCTCTGAACCCCTCTTTAATGCCTCTGCATTTTTCAGCAAGTTTAGTGAAAAGCAAAACTTCACCCGGTATCATTAAAGAGTCCTGACTAGAGCCATTTCCACTGATGAACCATTTCAAGTTAAAAGGTTCAGTATTCCTTGACTGTCGCCTCAATTATGCAGACAAGTTCCTCTCCCTCACACCTATGTTATTTATTAGAAAAATAAAATACAACCAGTTTCACATGGGAAATGGACAACCTCTGAGATGAAAGTTAATCTTAAAGATGACGTATAAAAACAGTAAGAGAGCTGATAAAATGCAAAATGTATTTAATTTCCAAGACCAGAGAGGAAAAAAAAGTTGTTAACACGTTCTGGAACAGAGTTGTAGGCTGCTGTGAAGTAACATCTCTGTGCCAATGTAAAGGATTTGTTCAAAAGGTGCTTTGATCAAATAACCCTGATCAGAGAGAAAAACTACACACTAGCTACAAGCAATTTCTTATCTTGCGTGTAAACCAGCAGTAGAAGTGGGAGTTGTGATGGAAATAAAAAACATCTAAAAATGCCTGGTGTTTGGGAAATGGCTCGCGTATTCCTTGTGCAACAGTCGTCTGAATGGTCACCAGATTAGAAGAAATCGTTAGACCATAGTTGTGTCTTCCCTGAAAGCAAGAAAGATAACAATGCAGACTTTGGCAAGTTGTTTTTCAATAATAGCACCTCTTCAGAATGTGTTTTTCAGCCAAGATCTCCGTCCTTCTTCCAACCACAAGGATAGACTTGCACATATTGCTAGAAATTATTTTTTTTCCTCCCACCTTACAGTAACTGTGATACAGCAGCATCCAGCTCATCAAAGCAGAAGGAAATATTGCAAGTAGCTGGGCAATAAATGACCTGGTAGACCATCCCCCATATTCAAAATGCCACAGATACCAGCTCTTTGAATAGTACCACAAAATTCAAAATACTCACTTGTAAACATTCTGGTGTATATATTTTATATATGTATCTATCTTTGTGGGAAGGTGAGAATTCATAAGACCTTGCCCAGAGTTGCTCAAGAAAGAATTGCCGCTCTAAGGATAGAGTTCACAAGTGAAAATCCTCAGGTTTGTATTACCAGAGAGGATTCCTTCCCTTCATTTCAAGTGGAAAATATCAGACTGTAGTCCAGCCCCCCCCCCCATCCCAAATTGTCCCTGAAACCTGTTCTCGCATACACTCTCAAGCACAATCTTGTACCAAATGCAATTTTCACATCGTGAAAAGTGTTACTCTGCTTTCTCTGTAACCATATAAATTCTGTTTCTATTGCTTATAGAAATTCACATCTCCGCCTTCACATTATACAACTGTAGGTGCTCAATATGGGCAAGAGTTGTCTGGGACAGTATTCCAGCAATTTATACCAATGTCCTGCTCAGTCAAGAAGTCTTGGCTTATGCCAAACGTATCTATGCTTAAGAAAGTAAAACTACCTTTGGCAGACAGCTCAGCTCAGCACCAGAAAGTGTCAGCTGTCAGCAATGACTCAAACCACAGATTTTGCCCAGGTAGTGATACTGCTTTCATTGATGATTTAATGGAGCCTAGCAGATAATTTAAACCCAGTATTTATTCAGTGATTTCCCTCCAGCCTGTGTTTTCCAAATGTTCATTAGTTATCAAAAATTATGCAGTCCATGTTTTGAGCCCACTTTTAGCTGAGAATAGTGATTCCGAATAAACACTGCAATTGCTACATACACGTTAATATTCAATGTGGCTTTGGTCGGTCACGTGTGTTTCCAATGAGCCATTTTGATGTATAGTAAGTATACCATGTTTTTAAAAATGGATCTTCTCCAAGCAATCATTCACAAAAGCTCAAAATAAATACTGGCCTTTGTATCAGGTTTCCATTATGCGACTACTAAACCAGGCTTGATGAAAGGTTCACAGAGGGTTGAGGGAGCTTTGTCAGCTCAGCTTTATTAGGACTTTTCTATGCCGGAGCATTCCTGGGTGTGGCTGATGGGATTTCCTGCCTTTTTGTCCCATGAAGGTAGCACAGAAGGTCTGAGCACAAGGAAATGGTTCCCACTTCACTCCTGTGTAAGATTTTTCGGTAGGGTAAGAGATCTGGCCGTGCAGAGCATTGCTTCGGGAGTTTTGTTTGGAAACTGCTGCTTTGATACAACATCTCTCAGAATTTGTGGATGAGCAGGGGGGACACAAGGAATGCACCAGGCTGTTCCCGCAGGAGAGAGAGTCCTTAACATTGTCGTCCTCTTCAGTGGATCACATAAGTCTACACTAATTATGTCCCCAACTTAAAAAAAAACCACGTATTTTTGTTGTTAATATCTTAATTTATATTAGATGCTTGAGTTCTATGCACTTATTATTTCAGAAAAAAACTCATACTGGAACAAGTTAGCTGTACCACATGTTCTTATATCTAGCTCCTGTGTGTAGAGTGAATTTGATTACTGTTAATTATCATAGAAAATCCTGTGCATAGAGTAATAATTGAAGGGAGATTTCTTGACCCTATGCCATTCTTGCAGACTGTGTAAAAAGAAATAAGGTTCTAACAGAATAAATTAGACGATAGCAAATGAGCAAATTCTTTCCATCTGTAAATGCAGAGATGGGATTAGAAAAGATTGTGAAAGCAGATTATAGGAACTGAATTTAGAAGGATTTTGTTTGTTTGCTTCTTAAATCCTTGAAGGTTCAGTTGTAGTTGGATTCATTTTGTTTTCCAAGAAAAACAGTATGGGGAATTATTGAAATAGAATAGATGTTTTCCTGGGGAATTTCAGAACCCCATAAATGACAAAGCCTGTCCTTGGGGAACTTCCATCATTTCAGAGCTGAGTAGGTTACATAGCTCTGGTCTACATATCCACATTTTTGAGTGCTTTGTCAATCTGAACCTTTTTACAACATCTGATAATGCCTCAGCCCATACAAAATGCAATCGGTATTGAGATCTTCCAGGCCAAATTAGGAATTAGGAAATATTGCAATTGGCCAATCGCTATATTTCTTAGTTGACAGAGTAAGAAAAGGATGGATAAGACTATTTTTACGTTTTTATGTCCCCTAGTTTTGGTCCTGGCTGTCTGCATTGTACAGCAAGCCCAAGTTTTGTTCC
>NW_009596030.1:5384-5853 GCF_000690535.1 Cariama cristata | reverse complement strand
CTGAGCCGTCGGTAGGGCATTCTGGCTGCAGCCCCTCTGTTGCCCAATATACCCCCTGCTATACCTGCGTCTCACGCAGGCATACCTCGTCAGGAAGTTGCCAGGGGAGCCACAGACAGGTTTTATGGTAATTTTCCATCCCTGTTCTTTACACTGGAAGAACAGCTAGGAAAAAATATAAATCAAAGGGCCAGGTTACTCTGGATAATTCAGGCTATTTTATTTACGTAGACGTTTGGTATAATGCACTTTTTCAGTTCTCGGTTCATTTTCTCTGCCCATTTGTCACATGGCCAACAAGAGGACAAAGCCGCATGCCCCTTTGGTGCACACAGGAGGCGGTCCGGGGCCTGGGAAGGGTGCTTTCTACGTTGCACACATCAAAACAATGTACTATACATCTGGCCTAACCTGCTGGTATATGGTAATACATGTCCATGGCCAAGGAGCTGCAGAGTTCCCCCATAGG
>NW_009596030.1:0-5346 GCF_000690535.1 Cariama cristata | reverse complement strand
GGAATACTTACTTTTATTATTGTTATTATTTTATTACAGTTATTGTTCCCTGTCTGAATCTTGTCTACATGCATAGATGTGGTCTGTCTATGGAGGAAACAGATTTCAGTCATCATGATCAAGAACATAGGAAATGCTTCCCATGGCCCAGTGCCACACTCTGGTATTTGCATTTCTTTTATTGCGTGAATTACGTAGGGCTTTGAGTTCCCTACCAAAACTGGGCTGCCATCACACAGTCACCTCCATAGGGGAAACAGTCATTTTCCGCAAAGGCCTGCAGTGCAATTAGATGAGATAGGTAAGTGAGGGATATAAAAACAAAGGCAAAGCGAAGGGAAGTGACTCACCTCTGGGCTATCAGCTACGAATACAGAAAGGCCAGCGGTAGTCACAAGGGCCCAGTGACACAGCCATGCTGTGACATAGCTCATCCCTTGTCACAGGATCTCAGACCCCTGTGGGACAAACAGCCTTAATGCCCATAAGGCTTCAAGACTGGAGGGGCCCTTGTCCTTTGGATAAAAACACCCCTACAAATTCAGACGTCCCCATCCATTGCCTTTATTTACTCACTGGTAGCACGTTGAGGGCTTAACTTGGACTTTCATGGGTTATATACTTCTGGTGCTCTGCATAGAAATGACTTTATCCCTGGGACAAAGCAGTGCTTTCCCTCATGACTGTCAGCACCCGGCACGAACCATCCCTGCCCAAATGAAGGCTTGAGCCAAGAGAGACCTTATCTTGTGCGCAAATACAGATTTGACGTTTTTTCCAGCCCTGCTCAGGTCACTAATTAAAAGCCTAGGAAGTGAGCACACATGAAATCATTCCTTCCGTACAGGCAGACAGATGGAGAGAAATTCCAGCCTGTTTCCACTCTTTTGTCTTCAGGGCATTTTTGGAATTTCCTTCAGGAAGTGAGGTTATGACCCAGAGCCTTCCTCAGTGAGTAGGCTCTCGTTTCCCACAGTAAACCTTGCATGGCGATGACATACAGCACGAGAAGGTGAGGTTTATCTTCACACTCCAACTGCATCCTGTATGAGCTCCATGGAACTTAAAAGTAATACTGAGAGGGAATGGCCACAAGAGAGGAAATGGAAGTCAAGACTTTGGAAGAAGTAACACAGTACCTATTCAACTACGCTGCCATGGTCTTTGCTGGTGGTACGTAGCGGAGGCCACCATTCTACATTTCATAACCTTCCTCGATGTTTGCAATAAGCTAAGAATTAAACTTACAAATTATATTAGTGATACAAGTGAATTATTTCACTTATTCTACTCTCAGCAGTCATGGTAAAACTGGCAGGCATCTGTGTTTTCTTCTGTTTGTACTTAGTTGTTGGAGAAGAATCGCTACTGTAGAGATTCTTTTAATGGCATTTCATCGATACAGCATGTGCTGATGAAAAATTATATTCTAGCATTCATTTTGTATTTTACATGATCCTGTCAGTGGCATTATGCATCTTACGTCCTCGCAGAATTGGCTTAATCCCAGCATGTACTGAAATCAAGGAATTCTTTCACTGACTTCTGTCAAGAAGTAACCACACCTGGCATGAAACCCCCACAAAACTACCAGTAATCTGATAACAGCATCTTTAAAAAAAACGGTTTATTAATGTTTAGAAGTCAATAAAGCTATGTGCAAATTGAACAATAAAAGTCAGAAACATTTTAAATACTATTTTTTAAACTAGGAAAAAAAAAACCCACAGTTTAATTGCACTGGAAATTTTACTACAAAGGTAATACATTTTCTTTACAAAATACCTCTTCTAGGAATTGCCAATAACTGTACATCAGCTATCCCAGATATACCACTTTTGTTACAGTAATACTCTAGGCACATGAAGACTCCTGCATCTTAATAATTTATTTACATTGTACACATTCAACCCCATTAGCACAGGTTAGAAAAACAGAGGAGTAAAAATGATGCTGTAAAACAAATACATTCAATTTAAAACCAGGTACTTCTTCCATGAACTGATGAAAACCAGACATCTTTGTTGAAATTATAAAAATTAATAAAATGTGCCAAAGTGTATTGTATTTTGTTATGGAAGTGCATTTATCTATAGTCATTTCACTTCAACCTCCCTTTTATTTTTCTGAAACTCAAGGTACTCTTCTCAGATTTTCTGACCAGTCTTCACCTTTGGAAAGACTATGAACCCGACACTGAAATGCCCCTTCAGTTTTTAACTCTTCTTACTTGGGCAAAAATCGTGCTGCTCTCAATAGTATCTTATACTATTAGATTTACTTTCACTCATCTGAAAGAGAAATGATCTTTAGTTCTACCTTGCATTTGTCATGATAATGCAGTTTATTTAATGCTATAGAATAACAAGGCAATCAACATATGGGGCCAAATGCTGCTCTGAGCTACTGCACAAAATCTGACGCAGTCAATGGAATTGTACAGGTGAAAGTAACTGCAGAGTCTGGCTCATGGTCTTCAAATGCCATATGGACCGACAGCAAAAATTCACAGCTGTGATCTTGCTAAGTAAAACCCCAACAGCTTTGGACTCTGCAAATAAAACCTTATGACTTAACTAAAAACTCTGGAAAGTGATGCCAAATTATGGTTGTGCACGGTCTAAGTTATATTTGTGTGATCTCTTTCCTTGTTATGTGCTAAACAAACGCTTCTGACCAACTATACCGGAGCCACCACTAAATTCAGTACAGAAGGATCTTTGAGTCAGTGGTTTGCTGCAAGTAAAGGAGAAATAACTTCACATTCCTCTCACATAGGGGAAAAAAAAAAAAAGATTCATTCTCCCTCTCCCTCCTCCCCCTCTCTCTTTCTCTCACACACACCAGGCATCATTTCACCAAGGCATCAGTCTTTCAGAGTTACTAAGGAGATTTCAGGATCTGAATGCGCCTGACAATCCTGAGCTGCCTCAGTGCAAAGACAAAACATGCTCCAGGGAAAAAGATTTTCAAGCCAGAACAGTCTGTCCCATTTCTTGAACTCCAGCCTCACAAGTGCACCGTTTGCCTCATTACAACTAATGCTACTTGCTCACTTAGCCCAGCACTGCTGCTGTGAGCAGGAGGCATCTCAGCTCCCGGATTTCAGAGGAAGGCCCTGAAATACACCCCCATGGTTACTCCTAAGAAGATGAGGTAACATTGCCCGAAGACATGATGGTTTCAGGATGGTCACCTTCCTCTTTCTGTGGGTGAGAGGAGTTGTCAGACTTACTCCGGCTGAATTCCATCCCTCCAATGATTGGCCTCTTGAATTTGGTCCCAGAATCCGCTGGGGAACATTTGCAGCAGCACAGAATTTTGATGAAAGCCCTCCGCATCTCTTTGTTTGTCAAGGTGTAGATGATAGGGTTCGTGGCTGAATTGAGCACGGCCAGTACTAAGAAATACTCTGCTTTATAGAGAATTGGGCAGGTCTTCACTTTACACCCCACATCCAGTAAAAGCAGGATGAACAAGGGAGCCCAGCAGGCAATGAAGGCGCTCAGGACTATGATCACCGTCTTGAGCAAGGCTAGCGACTTTTCTGAGCTCCTAGTAGCTTTGGTAACATTTTTCCGAAATGTCAGCCTGCGGCTCCTAGTCCTCACCATGGAGTAGATCCTGCAATAGAGGACGACGATAGATAGCAAAAGGCCAGTGAAAACAGTGGTGCAAAAGAGAATATAGTGCTTGTGGTAGAGAGGCAGCACGGTGGAGCAGTTGGACAAGAGGCTGATGCAGTTCCAGCCCATGATGGGGAGCCCACCGAGTATCACAGAGATAACCCAGCAAGCGCTGATCAGCAAGAAGGAGCGGAAGCTGTTGCTGCCATTGTGGAGTTTCATCTTCAACATGGTGATGTATCTCTCAATGGCAATGGCCAACAAGCTGAACACAGAAGCTGACAAGGCAACAAACATGCTGCCTTCTCTTACAAACCACTGGGAGGGGGTGAGGCTATAGGTTTTGTGTCCAGATAGTAGGAGGTTGGCAGTGTAAGCCACACCAGCCAGCAAGTCTGAAAGAGCCAGGTTCCCAATGAAATAGTACATGGGTCTGTGAAACTTCTTGGTTTTCCAGATGGTGAGCAAGACAAAAATGTTCTCTAAGATTATAAAGCAGCAAATGATGATAAAAACCACCGACGTCATCTTTATTCCACTGTCCGCATTCTCATTCAGCTTTCCCGTGTAATTATAATGCTCTTTGATGACATAGTTGACATCAGTGTTGGCAAGGTTGCTGACGACCTTCAGGGGGGCAGTGGTGCTGGAGCTCATGGTGCCCGGCTGGGCACCGCTTCCCCAGTGGCCACCAGACGGTGACACCAAGCGCAAACCCAGTGGCTGCCGCACAGCTCCTTGGCCCCGCAGCCTGCCCAGCACTGCTGCACAGCCTCAGAAACTGCAGTCCTGAGAACAAGAGGCACAAAGCCCAGAGTTAAAAGAAGGCAGGCAATCAGTGTAACAAATGATAAACGGTTTACGATAATCTGCTAGTTTAATTGTGTATCAGAGTCACAAAGGTATTCACGCAGGAATTGGTTTCATTCAGCTGTTACAATACATTTAAAAGATGGTTAGGCATATTCAATAGGTAAAGCCAGTAAGACAAAAAAGGTTCCGTCATGCAGAGCTGAACAGGTAAGTTGGAGTCAGCAAGGACTGTGTTACTGGACTTCTTCCAAATGCGAAAGACTTCAAAGCTCCGCAGCAGTAACTTCTAGTGTATCTTTTGCTTCAGTCGGAAACACACCTTGTAATACAACGGCAGAGATTTAGAAAGGGACAGGGCTTGATTTGATTTTACTGCAAATGCATGAAAGCCTGCACAGAAAATACTTGACCGGAGACCTGTATTCTCCTCCGCTAATAAAGTCTGAACATAATTTGGCAGGGGGCAGTTATGCAATTTACTGATGCCATCTCGAACAGTGGTGAATTCACTGATGTATATATAAGCAAGAGATCATCTCAAAGCCGTAAACAGGAAAGGGGTGTCCTTGCTAAATAAAAGTAAGAACATGCTTTACAAAACCCAGAGCAGTAAAAAGTTTAGAAAATCAAGAAAAATGTGTAAATAAGCTAGGTGGCAAGCGCATTCCATGGGTCTGAAACAAAGAATGGCAAAAAAAAAACAACAAACTTGCATTTGAATAAATAGCATTGCAAACTTTTGCAATGGGCACGATTAAGGAATACAGATATAGAGGAAACCCCCTTCACATACAAACGTTTTCTAGTGGACACTGAAAGAGAATTAAAGACGTGCAGTCACTCAAGGGAAGAAGAACAGGCAGAGTTGTTAAATTACAGCCTAAGCGGGGCAAAGCAGGAGGTGCGA
>NW_009596029.1:439-5013 GCF_000690535.1 Cariama cristata | reverse complement strand
CCGGACGGGTGGTAAATAGCATTATAGTCGCACTCCTGAGCCCAAGGTGGCAGGGCACTTGAGCAGAGCCGCGGTGTTTGGCACGGTTTGACAGCTGTGGGTTCGTATCGGCGCACAGAAGCTTCAGGTAATTATTTTTAAACAAGACCCGTGACTTGCCTAGCGAAATAACGAGGGTGGACTCGTAAGAGAGCGTGGAGCAGTTGACGCTGATTTATTCTGTTCGGCGAGAGGAGACCCGTGGGATCCCAAGTTTGTCGTGTGCCCTCGTGGTGGGAAGGCGCTGATCCCGCTAGAATTGCTTTGGCCTCCGATGATGCGAACCCCTGGAACGGGTGGAGGTGCGACGCGATCCTGGCAGTCTGGAGGGCGAACGTGGCCCTTGTCGTCACCAGCCTCTGTGGTTCCCTAGGACTGCCTGGTTTAGAAGTTGGTACGAGTTGGGAGGTTTGTTTTCTTCAGCAAAAACCAAGAACCGTTTCAGGCTTAGGTTGGTAAATCTCCCTCTTGAGGCCAGTGAACGGGCATCGCTGATAGGTATCTGAGAGCACTGTCAAGACAGAATAATTTAATTGCTCTATAGCCTAATTTGATTGTGTTTAATTAGAAATAAAAAAGCAAGTATGTTAGAGGCTTACACGTCTGTTCATTAAATTACTGTTGACTTTTTTCATTGACATTCCATAAATGGCAAAGTTAAGGTTAACAGTATAAATAGGGGTGCTGCGGATTATGAAAGGGGAACCCATGCAATTAAAAAAAATGGCTTACATAACCTGATATCATAATAGACAGAATATTTATTTAACTTGCAGTAAATTGACACACCTCTAGACAGAGACAATTATGACTGACTGTAAAACATCTGACAGAACCAATTATGACTGACTGTTGTTTGCTACCTTTGCACAGAAATAAATGAAACACAGATATTTGGAACAGAGGCTGCTGCCTGTGTGTCTAAGCTTGCTGTAATTAAAATACAATAACCAGTAGGCGATGTGAGAAAATTCGGTAGCTAATTTAGTATGTTCTTTAACTCTTTAAAGAAAAGTGTGAGAGACACGATGCTGTACGTGAATGATACTCGGCAGCTTTTTTTGTGCATTCCCGGATAAACCAACGTTGCGGCACTGTGCTCGTGGGCACCTACGTTGTTTCTCACGTACCCGCTGCAGATACACGCACACAAATACAAAGGAACGTGAATGTGTTTTTACTTCTCCCTCTGAAGAGCAGGCTATCAACAGAATAATCAGGGGGAGAGAGTTTAATAATAGGACACGGTTCGGATGTCCAACCAGTAGGAGGAAAAACAGAAGACTTTCACCGAGCCACATCTTAGGGAACCCAAGAACGAAAGTTCTTGATCCTGACTATCAGGTGATTCGGTGTCATTTTAATAGGAACAAAGAGAAATTGCAATAAATGGAAAACCCATGGCCAGGTATAGATAACCTCCAAATACTTCCATCCTTGCTTCCAGCATCAGTACAACAGTATGGGGTAACTGAATTTCAGGTACCTTTTAATTGTTGTTGTTTGGTTGTTTGTTTTTTCCCAAATAATATAAAAATATGCCTAGGTAGCTAAACACGGACTTGGATGGGGGGCTGAACTTGACAGGGACATCCAGAAGTTCAGGTCGTGTTTTGTGAAGCGAACAAGGGGGCGGTTCTGGGGTGGGAGGGGGCTAGCTGCATGCTTGGTGATGTGGTTCTAAAATCTTTACCAGAGTCAGTGATTTATTAACTGTAGAGAATACAGTACCCAAATTTTAATTATATACAGTCAGAAGCACGTCTTCCTTTTTTTTTTTTTAAGATTTCTATTAAAATAATTGTATTTTTCATTTGTGTATTCATTTTGGTAGTATCTTTTGTATGCTCTGCATGCGCGTAAATCTCTCTCTTTCTGTCTAGCCATACAGGCATTCTGCAGCAGCGGTTCTCTTAAAAGACTGCCTGTCCCTGAACTTGGATATTATTAAAACAGTGATGGGGTGGTAATAGGTACAGAACTATTTGGGAACGTGACGGACTACTGAAAGGCAATTTCAGTCGGTTTGTATAGCGTAGTGTTCACAAGGCCTTAGGTGCGTTATTGATTAAGTTCTCATTTAGGAAGAAAGTAGGAGCTTTTACATGCATCTCTAAGTCGGACGGTATGGCAACTGGAAGGTATTGACTGGCTGTGTGATATATGACGGTCACAGTTGTCTTTTACTCAGAGGAGCAGAGAGTGATGCTGGTTGTCATTCTTACTCTGCTGTGTGGCAGCGTAAATAGTCCCCTTTCTAACCAACCTGGTGGGAAAAGTCAATATCCCATCAGCAAAGGAGGTAAACACATCAGGAGCTGTGTCCTCTCTCATCCTCCCCTGCTCCGTATTACCGCCGTTCTTTAAATCTCCTCTCCCCAGTCATCAGATGCGCTCGTGTCATTCAAATGCACGGTGCGGTGGTGCCGCAGCCCCGGCCGCTGCCCGCCTCTCCTCCCGCGGCTCCCGGCTCCCATGCTCTTCTAATTGAAACTTAAAATTGGCCTCGTTACTGCAACGAGGCCCCTCATATTTCTACATTTTTTTTCAGTCCAGCCTTTCCTGCTTCCCTCTACGAGGGTAGTTGCATCTAAGAAATGTTTGAAGCGTACCGTCAGACAGGTTATCGCATATAATTGAAGTTTAGATTTAAGGGGGGGGGAGCCAGGCGCCCTGTTAGGGGGGCGGCCGGAGCCTGGATGGGGGCTGCACGCGGGGCTGTCGTTTTGTTCCCTACCTTTGGCCCTGGTTTATGGTTTGCCTCGTCATTCTCGTGATTAACGTGCCTTCCCACTCGCTCACGTGTGCCAGCCGTTTCTGCGCGTTGGTGCGCTCCGCCTTGGTCCCTCCTGAGCTCCGGGGAGCTTTGAGGTGTTTCAGCCTGGTCCCCAGCTACGGGGATGGTCTTTTCCACAGCGCCTTGCTACAAAGAGCATGGTTTTGCTAACACGTGAGCAGTGGCAAGTCAGCCCACCGTATCATTTATCTTGAAAACGCATAAACTAGTTAGTGCTGAATTTGTGGCAAGATGGGCTCGGTGTTTTTATGGATCTGGTTATTACAGTTTTCAAGGTTTGTTTAATTAAACCCTACGTTTAAATCATTTCAGGATCATTAAATGTGTTTATGCCGCAGTGACTTCAGTCTGTTAATGAACAGATTCTTGTAATCAAAGTTTTTATTGTATTGGTGGTGTAGTTTAAGGAAGTTTTCATTCTGCTAATAGACGTAATGTCGTTGCTGTCTGGGTGGTGGTGAGAATGGGGTCTCTTCAACCCGGCACCTGCCTCTCTTCGCTCCCTGCCCAAGGCTGGCAATGTGAGTACCCAAGGCCGAGTATGACGGCACATACCTACCTTCTTCACAAGGATGCATGAAAGGTGCTTACCAAAGTGCTTTCAATCAACGTATTCAGTTACTCAACCTGGCATCGTTAATTTAAATTTTAATTTCATTTTTAAAGATTTTGATAGCGTCACGCAGAGCAATTGAGTTCAGTGGAACTTTGTGAGTAACATGGAAGACCCAAGCAGGTGGCAATTGCTCAGTGAAACATTACTGTTTGTATCGTCTCCAGTAGTTAATCTGCTGAACTCATCTTAAAACATCTGAGGCTCTGCAAAAATAGTCATAAATCCCCAGAGAGGAGGATCTCACAAACCCGGGAACTGTAACAGCTGTTTCTGCCACCGTGCCTCCCTTCCCGCCCATCTCCTCGCGTAGCAGTCCTCGCCGGTGAGTCCGACGGGACGTCTTCCTCTCGGTCACATCGCGGAAGTGAGCCGTTGCACGAGTGAGTCACCTCTTCCCTCGGACAGGTGGACTCCAAAAACCAGCGTGTCCCTCTCCTCCACACCCTTCCCTTCAATAAACTCAGCTGTTTCGGAGACGGCTGCTTTTCCAACTTGTGCCCTGCCGTAAGAGCCGTCCGAGAGGGGATGGAGGCTCCTTTGTTAGGTGTTGGACGCGCGCGGAGGGCAGTCCCAGCGTTGTGAAGGTGACAGGAAGAAATGAGACAACAGCTTTTAGGGGAAGCTAATGAGCAACGGAAGGGCCACGTTGGTTGCTCACAAGACACGCGCTTTTGCGCTGCGCCTAAATGGCTTGAAACCTCGACTTTGAAGTAGCTGTGCCGTGCTCTCGTAGTTCTGCTTGACCTGGAGTCCCTCCGGCCTAACCGGGGGGAACGGTCTGGGAGGGCACCTCGCTCTGCAACGCGTCCTTCTCCGTGCTCAGGAGTGCAGGCTGTCCGGCCCCGCCGGCTCCGAGGGGGAGCTGCGGACGCGGGCTGCCGGGTGGGAGCTGGCCTTGCTAGAACGTGGAGTTGGTTGGAAAGGAGGAGCACAACTGCACCAGATCTGCATCAAGTTGGCCTTGATGTGTATCAGGAGAATATTTTGCCTTTTTAGTCTTTGTCCGCAGCCTTTGTAAAGCAAAAGCTGGACAACCACCCAAACAAAGTCCCTGGGTATTTTTTTTTTTTTTCTTTTTTTTTTTTTGGTCGGAATAAACTTTAACAAAAAAAATAAAAACCG
>NW_009596029.1:0-392 GCF_000690535.1 Cariama cristata | reverse complement strand
GCGCACACACAAACGGACAAGCGGGTCAATATCTTGCACTCCAGACATTTCTTCGCAGGTATCACTGATCTGGCGTTTGGGAACGGCTCCCTTCATTCATGTCTCCTGGTTGAGATACCGGGCATCTCCTCTCCATGTTCGGGGGGGATAGCACGGAATTTCCCCGCTGTGTGCTACTGCCCTTTTCCTTCCAACCCCTGCGTAGTGCTGAGCACCACGGTGCCCAGCCTGCGTGGGAGAGCGTGGGGCCGGGGGGTGACCCTGTCCCAGGTGTGCCGGTGCCGGCCTTCGCCCCAGCAGGGGCGAGGAGTGAAGCGTGCCTTCCTTCCCCTCCGAAGCCAGACCTGGGCAGTCTCTCCCTGCTTCTCTGCGCCGTTCTCGCGAAGTTAAGG
>NW_009596028.1:11897-27025 GCF_000690535.1 Cariama cristata | reverse complement strand
CCCCAGGGCCCGCTGAGCTCCCATGGCCCCTGGGAGCACCTCAGCCCCCCACAGCTACGAGGGCCCCTTCCCCCAAGCTTTCAAGGTTCCCCTCGATGCCTACAGTGCCCCGCAGCAATGAGGGCCCTGCCAGCACTCCATGTTGGTCTCCTCAGCCTCCCCATTGCTCCCGTGGCCCCTTCAGCTGACCCTCTGTGCCCACAGCACCCCAAGGACCTTCTCAGCACCTTTCCAGACCGCAGCAGCACCTGCTGCCCCGCAGCCACAGGGCTCCTGGCCTCCAGGGCTGCCCAGACATGAACCTGCCCAGGAGAGCGGGCTGAGCCCTGCGTGGCTGTTTGTCCACAGTTGGTACCCCCGTTAGCGAGGCACATTGGGTCTGCTGGCTCCTCCGCAGCGATCCTGAGCTGCCTGCAGACACGGGCTGCGTCAGCCGATCCAGCGGGACTGCCTGGGCCTGCAGGCCAGAGCCTGGTGGCTCACACGAGTGTGGTGTTTCAGGTTTTGTTGGGCATCTCTTGCATTCTCGACACCACGATAATAACGTCTTACGTTTGTGAATGCAGCATAGTCTTTTCTCTGTCTGGAAACAGAGTCAAGCCACAGTGACAGGCCGGGGAAAGTCTCACACTTCAAGGTTCCTGTAAAGGAAGCAGGAGCACTGCTGCACCACTGAGACATGCACCCCTCCCTGGTAAAGGATGAACTCCTTTGGTGCCAACACGGCTCTTTCACTTGCTCTTGAAAATCTTTCTGCAGTTTCATTGGAGGCCAAGGAATTAAAATAAGAAAAAGCTCCCCATTCTTTAGGTGAGACATTTCCCCAGTCTTGTCGTTTTGCCTGAATGCTTTTGTCTGACTACATCCCTGCCAGGTTTAATGTAATGCACATGGGTAATCCTGCACGGCTCCATATACCACCCCAGGTCCTTCCCTTAATGATGTTGGCAGCTAATAGCATCAGTCCGGGACTTTTTGCTGCAGGTAGTGTGACCACTGCTATATTAAGAAGCACTGTCACTCACATATGGTGCACATTAGATTACAATGCAGAAACAAAATACAGCTACTTTTGCCTTTTAAGTCTCAAAGCAGGGCAAGAGAAAGAGGGAAATGACAGCAATCTAAATATGCTGTGTGCAACATACTGCTTTTCTAATTGATTCTGCCACTTTCTTCCTCTTCCTCCTGCTGTCATCATCTCTGTACTCAGTGATCTGCATCTTTCCATTTTTCCCTTTCACACAGAAATTAGGCCTATACCTAGATAAAAAAAGAAACTCAGATTGAAACAAGCAGAGAAAAATTACCTAAGAGTCAGAACTGTTAATCAATGCCATAGTCTTTCAAAGGAAGATACAATAATTAATGCTGGGAATATTCAAAACTGAACTGGAGGAATCCCAAGGATGAGATAAAAAGGCACTATCCCTCAGAAACCCCCAGGGAATAGATAAAAATACCTAATTGTTTTTTTTTTTTTTTTATCTCAGACATCTAAATTATCTAACTGCATTGTGAAAGCATATTCAGCAGATTGCTAACTGATCAGTCACGAAATCCTGCTGCACTTTGCATTGTGCTCCAAAACTGAACAACCCACTGAAATTAACAAGACAATTCTCATCTCTCATGAGGTCAAACCAATTACATAGGCATAGCCAGAGGGTACTATCTGTAGTGCAAAAAAAACAAAACAAAACTGCGTATCAAGTTAGAGTTACACAACCAAGTGCTCGTCTATGCTCCTGGCAAGGCCCCGATATCATTAGCTATTATTAACTGTCTTGTGCAAAGGCGTCAAGTCTCAGGAGCCAAGAGAGTGCTGAAGTGGTTACAAAAGCACTTCGCTTGTACAGTAGATGAATCTCTCAGTGGCCTTGAAGAGTCGTTCCTTTTGCAGGCTCTTCACAACAGTGAGAGCTCACGTTGTGAAGATTTTATTTGCAACTAAAAGGTCAAACTCTGAAGAAAGTAATGGGCTTAGAGCAGCGCCAGGACAGCTTTCCAGTTGGGTCCAGCTCACTTATATCCTTGCCAAGGGAAGAAGAAGTTAATGCCCTGAGATAAGACCCTCGTCACAATATTGTTTAATTACATAAGGCTTCTAGTGAGCCTGAGATAAGAACAGGAATTTGTCCTCAGTCCAGCTGGGTGCGGCTGCTTAGATCATGTTGTGTATTAGAACGGGAACTAAAAGCAAGGGTTTATTCGAGGTGGTTGTCACATCATTAGAACTGCAATGAGTAAACTGATACTGACAACTGATGTAAAAGTTATCTCTCTTTTTCATGTGAGTAATAAACTAACATTTTCCTGACAATGGTAGCCCTAAAACTATCTATTTCTCTTAAAATTGCATTAGGAACATTAACTGAGCCGAGCTGCTACTCTGAGATTAGGAAGTAAATATTTTCAGAACTCTTTTATCAATGAAGGAACTGAAGCAGAGGGATGAATTGACTCACCTAAGACTACAGAATAAGATCAGCTTCAGCTCTAAAATTAGCAAACAAATCCCTTCATTGCTGATTCTGTGTTCATAACTCTTCTTGCAAAAAAAGAGTATTTTCCTCATTCCAGTTCACTTTCTTATAGACAAATCAGATCATGGATGACTCTATCTGGATTCCTAACTAATGCCTCACAGCAACAGAACTGGTACCTCCTTTCTATAAAAAAAGTGGCCAAAAAGTGCTTTATTTGAATCATCTTCCTGGATATTTATTCCATAAATTTGTTCATGCAGGTAAAATGTTTTGTCTCCAGGTTTCCTAGTTACCTAGTTTTTAGATGATACGCTATTCTTCAGTTTTAACTTCATGTTAATAGAGTTTATATTAATACTTTGTAATTTTGATTATCTCTATTTTGTAATCTCAAAATTGCCTCTTTCCCAGAAAAATGTAACCTTGATCCTTACCCATTCAGTGTGGTTTTGGGTAATATAACATCCTGTAACAGTCATGTATGATTTCCTCTTTTGTTTTGTTTGTGATTCCTTACACATGGCTGAGTTTTATGTTAGCCTCTGGCTTGTGCTATGGCTCTTGCTTTGGGAATGTATTGTAAGTGCTGTGACTGGGTCATGAGCAGCATTGTTTGCTAAAGGTAAACCTGGGTACATACAGTCATCGTTTAGGTCAATTAGGTTTCGTTCATCAATTGGGAATGTGCAGTGACTGTTAAGGAAGGTGCAGTGCTTATTCTCCTACGCCTCTTCTGCTACTGAGGTGTGTTTGCTCCGAGCTGAAGTGTAGCTTTTTTGGGGGGATGTTGTGTGGCAGGATATGCACCTCCAGATTTTACCCTTGTGCATTTTTTCATAGGATATGCTTGTAGCACTCGTGTCAGGGTGGGTTGGGGTTTGAAGTGAGCGCATTGCTTTGCAGGGCGTGTTTACTTGATTATGTGTTGTATTCTGTAGGGTGTGTCACTGACTGCGTGAAGCATTAAACACAACTGCCGTTCAGGAAAAGGAAAAAACATTTTAGAGAATGAAGAGAAAATGTTATAAAGCATTTAAAAATATAAATAACAGCATGTGAGGAAATCTTTCTGAAGGAACAGGATGCGCATGTAAGTGAAGAATTCAAATACAAGTGCTGTGCTAAGTATAATCAGTAATGAAAGCTCAACCCTTCCTCTTAGGATTTTCGTAAGCTACATGTTGACACTACTTTCCAAATACCAGGGAACAAAAAAAGAGAGCTTTAAGTCTTGTTGCAGTGTAGTATGTGTTTATCATTATCACATATGTTATGCTGTCCGTCTATTATTGTGAGACTGGACTTTAAATGGACAGTAGAATAAATTAGTATCTACTCAATTTACTACGTAAGGTCCTTCTTTATTGAGTATCTGAGCTTTTTCCTTAAGAAGACATAACAACCACCTCTCTTCTTCTTGCTCAATAAGCAGAAGAAATAATCTGATTATTTGATAGAACACGGGGTGGGGTACAGCTGTCGTGTGTATGTTTGAGTATGGAGAAGGGGGTCTGTGCAGCCACGTGGCCTCTTCCTTGTCCTGTGACAGTGGGCAAGCACATCGTTGGGCAATGCTAACAGAAATCTACCGCTCTTAAAGTCCCTAGAAAATTTACCCTGTTTTTAATACGGTTTCTCTTTGTTTGCTTACTTGCTTTACTTTTGGGTGACAGGAATTTACTATGGGAAAGTCACAGTGAGCAGAACATTTTTGTATTTAGTTTCTTTTTCCACTGTGAAAATGAACTCTACAAAGACATTTCAGCTCCTGTCAGAGGCTTACTCCATGCTTTCACAGCATCCCTATATTGATTAGTGTTCAGTGTAGTTTAAGAGACTGCAAACACATGAAAGGTCATGGCCAAAGGGAGATGCAAGTTAACAGTTAACTAGAGTGAGGTCCTGTAATAGAGGACTTTGAACACTAAAACAGAGGGCCAAATCTCAAAGAGATCTGGGATTAGCAGCAAAGACGAGTTGAGGATTAGCACTTGATTCTCAAAGGGTGAATGCTCTGTAGTGAGTTAAAAGCTTAAATTCCCTGTATACTGGAGAGGAATAATTAGGAACCTAAGGACTTGAAGTGCCCTTAGCTAGTACAGCAAGTGGCGAGATGCCTATGTCAGGGAGTAGGAAATACTTAAGAGAAGGGAACATCTGAATATCTCACTGTGAAACTCTGATACAGGACCAAAAAGTGTTTGCTTACGGGGTTAAGTAACACATTTGGCGTGGACACTTGAATCAGTCCTCTCAGTGAAAATATGCCTGGGAGATGAGCCACCCCCTCTACTTTAAATACTCACCAAGTGCTGAAGAGCACTGCCCTGGAATTCAATTCTGGACCTTTGAACAGGGAGTGCTGTGAGAAACTGTAGGGTGTTCAGGGGAAGGGAGGAAAATGTGCTCTGCCCCAGCTTCTGAAAGCTGAGCCCTGGTGTAACCAGGAGTGCAAAATATCTTATATCAAAATAGGGTGCCTGGTTAGGGCTTTTAGCTGGCAAATGGGCGATATTGGGACTAGGATACTGGTGAAGGGGTCCATCACTTACTAATGTTAAATACCTATAAGCACATAAGCATGCTGAGAGTTCCCTTCTGCTGTGTACTTTGAGTCTTACTCAGTCACAGCATGCCTAGGAAATTGGGTCCTTAAGACCTTACTGGCAAAAAAACCCTCCTGATTTCTGGATGGAATTAGGCAAGAAGTAGCTGAAAGAATTCAGCCCACCCAGAGCAGTGGGGTTGCTGGGCACAAAAAGGCACCAGACCTTTTGGCTCCTAAAGAAGCTTTCACCAGAAGCTGTAGGTACGTACAGCATCAGAGGCAGCTGAGGAGGGGAGGCAGAGCTTTCCTGGGTTGCTCTCCCAAGCACAGGCGCCAGCAGTCTGCATAAGCACTTCAGTGCCTGAGTGCTATTTTGGATCTCTCCCAGAGACCTTGCACCGCCACGCTCTCCATGGGGAGTCAGTGCGAAAGCTCAGCAGGGGCTGGGCACACTAAGTGCATCAAGAATGACCTTCTCAAAATGGGTGGCTTCTTCCTAGGTGTGGGCTGTGGAAGCCAGTTCGGGCATCCCAATGCAAAGTCACGCTGTGCTCAGTTTCTGGCTAGCAGAAGGGAATACTATCCTATGGCCAGCAATACATGGATAGCATTTTTCAACAGAATGAATATGTGAGGATTCAATAGCACCGGGTCATCACAAAGGCCTTCAGGCAGTAAACAAGTTAACCAAACGAAAACCTTGACAAGGAGGATTTTTTCAAAGAAGGCGCTGGAAGTTTTGTTGGAAGACTTGCCAAATCCTACTGCAGCACTGTGTGGGCAGCCAGTCATGCTACTGCAGCTTAGCAGGTTCTCACCCATCATTTGACCCACTGGAACCGGCCGTGTGCGTGAGATATTGAATAGCACTTCACTGACTTACTTTTGGCATGCTCGTCAATGCTGCCCTATTAGCTTTCTCAGTGTTTTCCTCTAGATATTGTATGGTGTTCAGGGAGCTGAGTAAGCCCAGTGGGACATATCAGACAAGAGATACATACTCTTTTCTCATCTTTTTCATAGTAAGGATATGGATTTTTAATCGTTTCTTCTATCATTTGCTAGCAGGCTGCCTCTTCTGCAAATGACACTTGTGTTTTCATCATTCTTGCTTGGTTGCTTGGCAGTCCTATCATGGTCAGTGGATTGGGGAGGCTTTCTCAGTGCTAAAGAATCTGTTGTGGAAGTCAGGGCGTGGCTAGAGAAAATCTTTTATAAAGAGGTTTTAACCCTCTAATGAATGAAACCAGAGGTCATTGTCTCTGGCCTTGTGTTGGTTTCACCTGGAGCCCATGGACTCAGGATTTCCGAAGTGTCCTCATTAGGGTATGATTTTTCATTATCTGGCCTCTGATTTGAAGTGGGGTTAGTTTTGGGTGGTCAACTTCAGATGACTTGTGATCTGATCTAGCATCTGTCCTTGTTGCTGACTTCAGCGATCTGCCATTTGGCTAAACAGAGACCCCAAACTGGTGATTATCTCGAAGTGTTGGCTCTAGCATATATGAGATGGAGATGGAGAGAGATTGCTGTAAAAACACAGAGCATGCAAAGCAGTGTGGAAAGATATGAAAGAATGAAGAGAGAAACTGCTTGAGAAGTGAATGCCCAGCAGAACAAATGAGAGCAGATATGCAGGCAGACTTGAGCAGGATCTTAAAGGTGCGGGTAAGAAGTTTCAGCCTATGGCAGAAGCTAAGAGGAGATGTATCTGGGAAGCCGATTCATCACGAACAAAGCTCAAGTCCCTTTCAAATGATGGTGTGCATAATCAGAAATCACTAAACCAAAGTGACTTGAACAAAGCAACCAACACTTACAGAAAACTCCCCCTGCCTTTAGAGGAAGCCAGTCCTAGCAGCCTCCAGACTTCACCCTTGCCAAAGAAGACCCCTTTCACCCTATCTCCTATGAGGCCACTTCATGGGTTCTTGCTCAAGTTTCTCGCAGAAGAAAGAGCGAAATACTGCCCTTCTCATGCTGTGATGATAAGCCTGCAGTGGAGTTAGCCAGGGTTTGTTTTAATTGGACTTTTTTACTTTTTTCCTGGCACTTTAAAGTTTATGAACGGAAAGGATCAGTCTGACTCAGAGACTGGGCTACTTCCAAACATTAATCTTAGCTGCCATATGTTAATGTAGTTTGGCTCTGCAGCATCCTATGGTGTAAAGTAAGATGTCTGTACCCTTTCATCTCTGGTGTCAGAGGCTACTAAAGGGAGTATGTCAGAGACATGGCCAGATTGTGATCGCCTGACGTGCAATCTACAGGCATTTGATGAGATTCTGTGAGTAAGAAGGCCTAGAAAACATCCATATTCTGTTCTCCTGAAATTCCTGTTTTGTCATTCTGCAGTATTGGTTGCCAAAATGATAATGTCCAGGGAAATTCTTTGGCCTGTGCTGACTCTGAAATCTATATACAGGTTTTGGTTATCACAGTGTTGAGCCCAAGGTAATAAACCTTGATGCATTAGGTTGGGTTCAGTGGTACAATATTTAGCCCCTCTCCTTTTGGTTGGCTTCGTAGTACGGGTATAACAAACACATAAACAAAGATGACTGTCCTGTTCATCATGATTTTTCCAGCACTGAAACATGAGTCTGTCATCATTTGTATTTCACATTCTTCCATTCTCTCTCCCAAATGTTTCCATTCTACGGTAACTATTTTCAAATTTGAGGGTGTAGACTCAAAGTATTTGGTGTTTCCCTGCCCCTTCCTCATCTTCTTACTCACGCACTAGCTTCCCTGAAATCATCATGGGAACAACCCTATGCAAAAATGAGAGAAGTTTCCAATTCTACTTATTTCAATGGAATTTCCCTGCTGCCCTTTTTCCATATCAGTGGATGTTTTTTGCTAGTGACAGTAGTGTGAACAGCGTCAGGAAGATGAAAACTTCGTTACAAGGGCATTTGCAAAGGCTAACATTAGCCTAATGAAACTAATTTTCCTAGATTCCCTCTCAAGCCTATGTGCAGGGAAGGTTTCCTCCAGAGGCAATTCGGAGCAGTAACCTCATTCCATGGAAAACATAGGGTATCCAAAGAGATTAACTCCTTAAGCCTAAAATTTAAAAGCTTGAAAAGATTGAAATCCATTCTCATCTTCATGGGAGTTACAGCAGACATATACCTAGTCCCGCTGTTGTAGATGTGTTGACCTTTTGTGCTGACATGGAGAAAGGTGTTCTCGATTGGGTAACCACTGATTTATTGTACAGG
Organism: Cariama cristata; assembly: GCF_000690535.1. NCBI lineage: Eukaryota > Metazoa > Chordata > Aves > Cariamiformes > Cariamidae > Cariama > Cariama cristata. The sequence goes on along the minus strand of NW_009596028.1, from coordinate 18,761 downwards.
TCAACATCCCTATATTCTCTTCCCAGTTCTGCAGCCAATTTTCTAAGCAGTTCTGAGCAGAGAGCCCTCTGGCCTTAGTTTTGTGCATGGGAAACAATGTAAGTCATTAGGTTAATTAATATTAGACTTTTCTCCAGGAAGACAGAGATTTGATGGACAGCTGATGGACATTCAACTACAGCTAGCAAAGGCTTAAAGTTGGCTTGTGATAATGTGGGTTAACAATTAATGAATAGATCCCTTCTGCTCCATGAAAAGCTAGACACACAGCTTTCCCACACTGCAGGGAAATTTTTTGTGCACATTTTACATTTTTCTATTTCCCCACTGCAGGCGCCGAAACAGCCAGGACGACGTTTGTGAGCATATGACTGACAAATGGTACAATACGTTCACTTGCTGTCCAGAGACTCGTCAGAGTGACAAGTTGGAGCAGTAGAAGAGAGAGATGACTCATGACTGGAGCTTTATGTAAATGAGGAACCTCTTCTGTTGCGTCCTGTTGTACCAATGAGGCCACGTAAAGTTCACGTCAGTGACTTTGCGTTCCCATGTCACCTCTGTCTTTGAGGCAGGGTAGGGAAATGGGGTAAGATAGGTGTGGTTCCCCCAGAGAGGACAATAGGTCAAGACTGGTAGTGAATCTGAATGTGAAACCCCTGGAACTGAAGATTCCTTCCCAGCAGCAATGCCTGGAGAAAATTTGCTGTTGCCTTTTTCTGTCAATTGCAAAAGTGATTGAGCCTCTTGCCACTGACTGTAAATTCTGAGGGGGAGCAAGATAAGGGGGAAGTCGTGAATTTACGCATTCGTCTGCCTGGGAGTTAATCAGTTTTAGTAAGATTTATGGGTGATCTGTGACTAAACTCACTTAGCTTACCCAAAGCATAAGAAAAAGTCCTGCTGCTAAGTGGCATAATACTGCATGCCCTCTCCTAATGGCCTTGTGTAGGCAGCATGTCCTAGGCAAGAGCAACGAGGAGGAGTGGAAGCGTGAAGAAGCAGTGCAGTTGAATTGTGTCTATCTGATGCCACAGATAATATTATTCCAGGTGGAGGGCCAAATTCTCTGACTCACCCACACAAAAATCATGCCGAAGTTTACTGAAGACAATGGAATTAATCTAGTGTAAAACTAATATGAGAGAGAAGAATGCCAACCTCCAAAATGTTGACCTCCTTAGCTGTCTTATTTCTAGAGTGCCATGACTCATGTGTATGTATATTGCTGGCAGATATAGCATAGTCCAACTGCTGCAAATGACTGCAGAGAGCCAAAATGTATGATAAAGTTGACAAACTAGAAATAATTTGTCTTGCATTAGATATGTTATTTAAAATCAGAAGGAAGTTTTAATTGACTCCAGTAGGAGTTTTGCTTGAGTAAGGACTTAGGAGCTGAAATGAGATGAAAAAAAAAATCTACCTTGCTAGCCTGGAGCCCACAGAAGAGTGAGTCCCTTTATTTACTCTATGTAATTCTGTTCAGACAGATGCAAGTAACTTCACTCAAATTGTTTCAGAGCCCATATCACTTTTTCTCAGTATTCAGCATGTTTCTTCGTATGTATGATTCTGTAGATATTATCTGACTGAAACACTATACAAAATTTTTCTCATCCATTACAGTCATCCTAATTTGATAATTCTCAGTACATTTAGTTTATTTACCTTTGTCTCATTTTTTCCTTTTCTAATTGATTCAGACATCCATCTGTGGCAAACAGTCCTACCTATTTTAACCCTACTATTCTTAGTATTGCAGCTACAGAATTAATGTGTGATTTGACTTCCAGAGAAGTCTGCAGTAAACTTCTCAGACGGGTGATGAATTGATTAAACTCTCATTTCTCACTGAGTTTAAAGGTCAGTCTTATGATGCTAAGAGTTCCTCCATGAGCTAAGTCCTTCATATATTTCAGCTCTTTTCGTTGCCTGTTCTCCACTCTGTCCCACGATGTAATGGCTGATAATTACGCTCTTTTCAGTGGTGCATCTCTCAGTCCATTGAAAGTAGGACTTTTTTCTCAGCAAAAAGCTGACTCATAAGGTATGCTGCCTTCTGTCCTTAGAGAAAGTGAGTCACTAATGGATTTTTCATTATACATTCAAGTACCATAGACTGAAATTTTGTCCCAGCAGTCTAGTCCTGAGGTAGTGTTTGGAAGTCTTTTTGATTTGGTATTTTAGTTATGTCTCAGTGAGGCTCTGTGAGATACAATAGATGCTGTACAAGGAGCTGTTTTGTATTATATGCTATGAGTATTCCCATTAACTTCAGTAGTGCCATGGTTTCACTCTTTGTGTGCTGTGTGTTTCCCTAGCTAAAAACCCACCACAAAACTCCCTTTACACCTGCATCATGGCATGTTCAGCATCTGTTTTGATCCAATACAAATAGTTTACAGTTGTTTTTCATAGCTGCGTGAAAGCTGAGAAGGCTCGGATATAACTAAAATAATATGAATCTCATTGGTACTATCGCATTAATAGAAGTAGTCCTTTTGTTTGGGCAACACTAATTTTGTGATCTTTCAGACACTCAGTGACTCACCAGTGTCACTCAGACAGTCACCAGCTCTCACGATGGCCCATGACAGGAAGCTAAATGCTATTATTTCTATTTTATAAACAAGGGAATTAAAGTTGGGGGAGATTAAGTTGTGTTAGGGAGGCAATGGAAGTATTGGAACCCGGTAGTCCTGTACATTTTTTTTTCCAATGCAACAATATTTTGTATCAAAGGTTTTGCTGTATTTACAATCACTGCTATTTAACTTCGAGTGATGTCAATGGGAATGAGCATCTGGCAGAATGTGTGTAGAGTCGCAACATAGTCTGCAGTTCACAGGAGGGTACCAGCTTTGGCCTATCCGTGTTGTATACTGTTAAACTAGCTTTGAAGGGTGTTTTGAGGGAGGAGGTCTGAATCTCTCTGATACTGACAGGAGCTGCTATTTAAAACTGTATGATGAAGATGCAAAAGGGATGCTGTTAGGGTGGTTGCTTTGTTCTTCATTACACAAAAGTGGATACGCTGCAATGACAAGTTTGTAAATCATAGTTAGTTCCGTTCTCACACCACCCAATAACCTTACAATCTCTCTGTCAACTTCCTGAAGACCTTGGGAAGCTATAGTTTGTGATAAAAATGGGAGTTAAAATGTTACGTGTATATCAAAGCTGAAAATTTGTGGCTGGCTGACCTTTTCATTTTGAGCAAATGCACTCATTTCCTTTATGTTGCTTACTGTTTCCCTCTGAAGCTTGGCACAATAGGAAATCCTCCATGATTGTTCTCCTTAATCAGTGGTTCCATTGTGCTGGCTTCTGTTCCTTTCAGTGAGCAATGCAGAGGATCTCACCACGCTCCTAATGGGGCATCGAGCTCTGTGCTGTCAAGCATCAGTGCCCCAGAAACTCAGACTTTCAGTTCAGCTGCCACGGATGAGAGAATACCATGAGCGGCGTGTGCTAAATTCAGTATGCTGTCAGAATAAGGAAACAGCCCCCTGATTTTCGGTTTAGAAAAAAAGAAAAAACAAGTACTCGCTGGATTTTACAGTGATATTTCCCAGTGTTTGTGATTAGGCTTAGATGAATAATGAAAATGAAGAGTTCATCATTTTAGATATTGCTTCATTTCCATGTGTGGGGTATTGTCATCTGTTGTCATGTCACTGCTAATATTTGCATAGTCATCTGACAATTATAAAGAAGGTGTATGGATCTTTAGGACAAATAACTTCTCCAGAAATATATTCTGAAATGCCTGCTAATTATGACTAGCACATATTTTTAATTTTCTGATTTATTTCTCTTTGTCATCCAGTCAAGGGACAGAAGGTCTATATTGTGACCATATACCACAAACCGCAGATGGTGTAGCAGTTGTATACATGCCTCTTGCTAAAAATTAAGCAAGTATTTAGAAATAAAAGCTGTATTGGCAATAGCTTAAAACAGTTTGTGAAATAAAAGAAAGGCTAAAGTTGCCAGAAAGATTGTTTGTATTGGTAACCTCTCCTTCGTAAAGCATAACGTAAACAAAAACATAGTGACGAGCCGGTGCTCAGGAAGAGCTGATGGTTCACCAAGGCTTATCTTCTGCTTCCTGTTGCAGTACGGTGGTGTTGACGTCATGTTCCTGCACATGCAATATGCAAAAAGCTCAGGGGTCATAATTCAGTGTTGGTACAAATAAACACTTTTTTCTTGTTGCTATTGATTTTCTGCTGTTCTTTTTTTCTCCAATAAAGCTGATGTCTGCTTGCAATAAAAAAGATAAGAGCAGTGTTCAGAGGATTTTAGTCAGTGTGTAACCCATTCCTTATGCAGAAAGCTCCCAAAGAAGGCTGAGGGGGCTTGTATGGCAGTATGGTTAACAAAAACAGCGTAACAACCCCAGGATATGCCTTCATGCATTTATACTGGAGTCAAATTCTAGGGAAATGAGGTTAGTGGTGGCAATGATGATAATAATAAATAATGCACACTCCCCTTGGATCTTGGCTGACTATCAAGACAGACTTCCTGATGATGAGATGCATATGTCTGTCTCCAGTCTCTTCAAGGTATCTGCAAGGCACCATTTTTTGCAATTACAAAGGACTGCAGATGAGAACATGCTCCATAAGAAGCAATCCAGCAGCATTTGTCCCAGACTTCTGTCTCTGATTTCCATAATTGTTCTCATCTCATCTTCTCAGACATTAGCAAGCCAAATCTCAGAACAGCTCTGTCAAGTGCTGACAGTAGTGGCAGCAGCAACCCAGAAGCATGGAGGCTTTTGGTTTTGCCTGTCATGCTGTGCCTTGTTTGCATGAGGATGAGACAAGAGGGGGAGAGGTCCCTATCGCATGATGCTAGTAATAGCTGTGGTCACTGAATATATCTCCTTTGCTTCTGGTAGGGACTGAGACTCTGCAAGAGCAGGTTACCAAGGGATTCTTCAAGAAGACTGCAGAAAGCGCCTGCCCCAAACTGTGCACAACGTTGTCTGGGGAAGTGGCTTTCTGCCAATTGCCAAACATAACTGAAGGAAGGCCACGATGATGTTCGTGGCTTTTCTGTTGGTCTTGTTGCTGACAATGCCACACTGCTTCAGGGAGGAAAGAGGAAAGGCAGCCCTGTGGGGGAGCACTGGTTTGGTTGCAAAAAGGCTGGTCTCACCCCAGACCGCTGCTCTCCTCCCCAGTCATTCAGCTTCTGCTGGCTCCATTTGTCTCCATAAAAATGGGACCAGCTATACTCCCCGTCCTCCCAGCTGCTATTATGGCCATTCTGGTTTCTAAGAGAACAACAAAAAAGCATCTCAGTGCTCTGGCATGTCTACAGGAATACTTTCTTTGCTGTTGCAGGGGATACCAAGTTTAATTCCAGAAGTCATTAAACAAGATAAATAGGCTTTGGCAATAGCAGGACAGTCCTCACCCCAACACATGGACCTATAACCCTGGTGCATGAGAGCAAACAAAATTCAACACATCTCAGCGCACTCAGACATCACTCAAAAATATTTCTTCGTCTTTTAAAAAGCAAACAGAAGTTGGTAGTTGCCCTAATTTGGGATTAGAATATACTTCTGCGCACTCCTGTCTAATCACATACTTACCTGAGGTTAGACTGAATGTTTGTTTTGGTTTATTCTTCACATATTTGATAATGAAGAAACACATGCTTCTTGACCCATCCTTTCTGACTATCAGGTTGATTTTCTGTTGCTGATTTTCATAATTTTATCATTGGTCTCCTGACATTGGGCTGTTCAGGTTTAGTCATAGGGTCATTTATCATTCTACATGACTTGCTTAAATAATGTACAAAAGAAAACAACCTCTGTTCAAGGCATTTGATATTGATTCTTTTTTTCATAAGCCGCTGCTAATCAGTGTTGTAAAATGGGATGACTTTTCATAACATTAATGCTAGAGATTGATTCTAGATCCATTCCCCATGAATTACTTTGTCCCAGCTACACTAAGAAACGAGCAAGACTTGCCCCTCTGGTCTCTTGTAGGAGGGAAGAAGATTTCTTGAGCACATAGAACGCTAGCAGGGCAGCATGCATGAAGCCTGGATCAGTAGATCACCCTCAAGTGAAATTTTAAAGGAGCTTTGTTACCTAATTCCTGTTGATAGCCTCTGAAAACCTTGAGGATCTCATCCTTAGAGTGCATTGAACTGTCAAATAGAAACACCAGGTGATATCTTAAAAAGTCACATTGAAAGCAGCAGCTTCCCAAGCCTATGAGATGCTTGGGGCTGTGATAGTGAGTGCTGCTTAGGTGGCCTGGGGCAGAGCCCTCTGTTCTGCTTTCAGGAGCATTGGAAAGAGGATGAGGGAAGGAGTGCTCGTGGGCACCTCTAAGGCAGCCCCTCCTGCAGTGGGACATTGCCTGGCAGGCAGAGCAGCTTTAGGACTCCACTGGCTAAATCTGTCAGCTCATCTCTCTGTCTACCTATGTGTAATGGCCTGGCACTGTAATTGCCACATAAACCGTCAGGCATCACTTTTCTCAGAGAACTTTTTTTTTCATCCTTTGAAAACAAAGTTAAATATGACTATCGTTCTCCTACAGGCTGAGAAACTGAGGCACAGAGGATCTGAAGGGCTTGTACAAGGTTATGTAGCAAGTCACAGGCAGTAAATCACCAGGTGTCCTGATTTCCTCTCACCCATATGAATCCCTAGAACTTACTATCTCCTATAATAAAGCTTAGCTCAGAGTCTTATTTTGAAATTTAATAAATATGCAAAGTGCTTTAATCCCCTTTGATGAAAGATTTTATGTAATTTGCTATCATATTTTAAAGTAATACCTCTAATTGTTATGCAACAGTAAAATGAAATACATTTGCTAT
>NW_009596028.1:4879-11866 GCF_000690535.1 Cariama cristata | reverse complement strand
GGGAAAGAACCGAGTATTTTACTCCAGCAGTTTTAGGTTACAGTCATTTTCAGGAGAAGAGCTGTGAGATTTCTGCTGCTGTTGAAATATTTAGAAAGTGAGCATTAGCAAACATACAGTGTGTTCTGGGATACTGGCTTTGTAGGGTTGAGTTTCCCCAAGAGGATGACTAACAGCAGGATGTGGGACATAATTTGCATGTTCTCTGACTCTGCTGCAATCATTTGTGTATTGGATACTTGAATTATACATTACACAGAAGGTTGCCCACTTGCCAAGCTGACAGCCCTGCTGAATGGTGCATAGCCCTGGATAGGGGCTGAGGGAGGAGGGCTGAAGTTATTTCAAGAAATGGTTAGTGTTGGGTTCAAAAAGAAATAGCTCTGTGTATAAGAGGACTTGGAATTTGTCACTGAATACTTTGGGAGGTTATTTACTCACTCCACACTACTCTCCTGCCAGCTCTGACTTTCAGATTTTTTGCTTCTGCCTCTGTTCTTTTCCTGTGGTGAATTTGATGCTGTTGATAGATACCATAAGCCATCCCTATACACCCAAATGCTTGCTTTGTACAGGAGGTTCAGCACGGGCAGTGGCAGATTTCCCCCGCTCTGCCTGCTAAGGCTGCCTCTGGTTTTTCTTAGGGAGACAAGAGAGTTCCCTGCTCTCATTGCAGCCTACTTGAGCTAGGTTTCTCCACTGACAGAAAGACATCAACAGGTGCTTTTTCTACTATCCTGCTGAGAAAAAAAGACTAATAAAGACCCACAAACTCATTTTTGTAGATGACCTGTCTGGAAGGAAAAATCTGAACAGTATCTCCCATAGCAAGTAGCCTCTCTGAGAAATTGTCTTCCACACATTAAAGTTTCAATGAGAGAAATACTGATTACATATATGCCCTTTGAAACATCTTTTTTCTATCAATAATGAGCATAAAAAACAAATGAAAAAAAGGAAATTGTTCAAAACTAACTGACAGAGTGCATTCATCTAATAATCTGATTAGCTTTCTTACTAATTGTCACACTATCTTGCTGTACCCTGGCTTAAAAGTCAAGGTTCTGGGGGCAATGACTGTGTTTTACTGGCTCACATGTTTGTATGGGTCCCTGGCAATACCCTAACTTGGACAAAAATGCCATTGGCAGGTGATGCTTTGTGAGCTGCCCGCAATGTGCAGACTCTGAAAGCTGCTGGCTTATTGGAGAAGTTTTCTGAGCCATCAGGTCACAGTCGAGGTGTCTGGGCTCCTGTGGGTCTGCTGCCAGTCGTGGATGGGACACAATACAGCCGGCAAAGCCAGGGCTGGTGGTCAGGCTCTGCTGGTGCTGCATGCTCAGGCGCACTCCCGAATTCTCTTTCCCAACCAAAAATGTTGACATTAGTAACAAGTTCCAGTAAGCTGAACTCATTCCAGTTGCTTTCTTCTGCTTAGGATTGGTTACCACTGGAAGACCAATGACAGTGAGAACTATTTATCAAAAGTATTCTTCCAAAACCTGTTTTTCGGTTGGGATCCGCAGGAAAGACATAAACAATTTTCTTCAGTATTTCCACTGAGAGCTCAAATCTTTTACTTAAGAATTGTTCATTAGACCACATTCACATTTGCCTTTCCCTTCCCTTCCCTTCCCTTCCCTTCCCTTCCCTTCCCTTCCCTTCCCTTCCCTTCCCTTCCCTTTCTTCCTTGCATTGGGCTAAACCCATGCTGAGGAAGCAAAGCAGAACCTTACTTTACCATTGGAAAGGCAAGACGACAAGCAAATTGTGTAAAAGTAAATCAAAACCATCTATTCAGTGAGGTTTCCCTCTGTGACAGTAAATACTGAAGTTTTCTTAAAGAAGATGTAATATGGTTGACTGGAAAGATTTTCCTTTCATTTCCATGCCAGGGAGAAGTCAGCAGTTAGGAAACTTGTAGCAACCACTGTTGTCCTGGATGTGCCCACTTTGAGCTTCTACAGAGAGAAGGGATTGTGATCAAAACCCAAATCATGTATCACTGCTGTTCACAGCTTACGGGAGTGCAGTGTTGATTGGGCTTTTCCGGCTCCATTGCCCGCAGATTCAGGCACCTCAATTCCATGTAGTAGTGGGTCATTCAGCACAGAGGTATGAGGGGGAGAGAGGACCGCAAGGAGTGTGGACCTGAAGTCCACCTGGAGTCCACCTCCACTTGCTTTGCATACCATCGACATCTTTCTTCAGTAAGTTGCTTGCCCTCAATAGGAGAGCTAAGCCAGCAGTGAGGAGTGTGCACAGGACCTTCAAATGGGTTCAGTCAAGGCAACATTTCTCTGCTTGTACTTCTTGCATTATTATTGTGGCTCATGGTGCCTCTACCATCTACCCCTGAGCCACACTTCTCACCATACCGTGCATTAGGTTCTGAGATGACAGGTGCCACATTTACCCTAACAAGGAGAAGACAGACTTGGTTTCAAAGTCTGAATTGAAGCTGCAAAACCCCAGGTGCCAATGGGAACCTTTGAACCTTTCCCTGTGGAATGACATTTTTCTCTCCCTGTGCTCTGGACAGAGCTGGAGACCACTGGCTGACCATCAGGGCTTTCAACACTAAATGTGTTATGAAGGGTAGTGCTAGATCTGCTTTTCTTATTTAAATCCCAAATGCCTCCAAGGCTTGTGTATTTCTGGGTAGGTGACCGTATGCCTCGCAAGCAATGCCAGTAGAAATCAGAACCTCTCATCTCCACTTAGACTTACAGAGGTGAGGATCTGTTCACATCGTTGCCTGCTCTCCTTCTCACTGAGCCAGACTCCTGCCTGGTGTAAATCAACGTTTTTCCATTTACTCTAATCCACTATTCCCAAATAGGTTTACCAGGTAGACCACAAGCACTCCACTCCCAACCTTCCCCAGGTGCACTGCTTGGCACAGCATGTGCTGCTGGGCTGGCGCTGGGGAAGTGGCTCTGGGGTCCCCGCAGCCCCACGTGGCTCTGTACAGTACTCTGATCGACTCCAGGGGAGATGTACATGTTTACGCCAGGCAAAAGACTGGCCCAGACCAGTAATTCAGATATTTTGTCACTGACACTTTATAAACAAAAGTCGTCGGTTTCAGCGTAATGTGCCATCCTCCTGTTTCTAAGTAAAAGACACATCACAAAGTCCTCAGGGGGAGGGGTTGTGAGTAATAGCAATGGCAGAGAGCCTGCAACCCAACCAGTGTGCCAAACAATATTCCAAGAAAATATTTCTAAGTTACAGAAATTGCGTAAGAGTGATTATTATTTTTAAAGTACAGAAAACGAACTCCAGTTTCTAAAAAAGCAAACACATATTTTTAGCCTTGCTGGTCTCTTGATCTTACACTAATGGGAACCATCTGCGCTGGGACTGGCTGACGTTCGCTGCAACATTCCAGATGTTTCAAAGGCTTCTTTGCGGAGAAGCGTTTGTCGCCCTGCCTGTCACTCTCCCTTTCTGCCTTTCCTGTCCATGTTTACTTCGGGAATATACATTCTTTTACTAAAAGCTTTTGTTAAACATAGCTTGTTGGGATTTTGGCTAATCTTCATTATGATTCTTGCTTCCTAGCGGAGAATGAAAGCTTTCATTCCTTAGGCTTAGTGCTGAAAGACTGATTTGGAGATTTGAGAAGGAAGCTAAGATTTAGACTGAAAAACACACCAAAAAATTAGTTGCAGATGGATTTCTACCTCATTTTGATCCCTCTGAGGATTCCAGCTATTGAACAGACACATTTCTTTTAGTATCGAGAGTTCTTAGTGTGAAAAATTTGTATGGAATATACAGAGGTACCTTATAGGAACAAGATACTTCACTACAAAACCTTTGAACTCATTATGTAAAAGAGTCTTGTGGTTTGCTTTGCTGCCTCTGCTGTGCTATATCCTGGCAGTGACTGGCTTTCTTCTGCAAAGGAAAACATCCCTGGACACATGGGTCACTTTTTTGTCCCAGCTGAGCTAAGCTGAGCCAGAACGGTGGAAGGAAAATAAGGGGATTTTAATCCATCCTTTAACATTTCTGTTATCTCCACCTAGAGTCTGCCTGAAATCTAATGTATTACAGCTTCATTAATGCTGTGACTTGGGCTCAGGTAGAATTAGATAAGAACAGCCATGTTCCAGTGTCAAACCTCCTACTCAGGTCTCCAACATGATATCTGTATCATCAGCTAACGGTATGCGACTCAGGAGTAATGAACGCTTTGACATTTACTCTCCAATGGGTAATTCCTTTGTTTTAAAAACTTCATGTCACTGCTGAAGTGTAAAAGCTTTAGAAGGTAAAGGAGAGTCTGTCTTTTTGTTTCTGAAAGGTTTGGGGTTGTAAGGCTCCGCAGTGCTCTGCTGTGGCTAGGGCATTGCGATTGCAATTGCAGCAAACTCCAATTCTCCGAGGTTCTGCAGGCTGGGACATGCAGCAGAGCTGAGCGAGGACAGGGTTTTTAGGAAGCTGTCCCTTTGTTCTTTTGTTACCCGTTATCAAATTTGTTTCATAACAAAGGCTTCTTGAGCTTGGGGGTTTTGTGTGTGTTAATACTGGTAATATGATTTAAATATTCTGATGATTCATTTTCAGTCCAGAGAGCTGAATCAGCCATGTAGAACATAACTTACTTCTCCCAAACCGCTACCTTTTCCATCCTTTCTCGTCATTTCTATAAGATGATTCATGCTCCTCTTGTATTTACCATTTGAGAATGTGGCTGATTCCTTTAGCTAATTTCACTTCTTGTTCCTCTTTTTCAAGGAAAAAAAAAAAGAGCACTGGGGAAAGCAAAGTGAATACTGATTGATGTGACATATCCCACTGGTGGACCTGGCATGTGAACTAAACCTGAACCGGACAGAGTGGAAAAAGAGAGGAAAAAAAAGCATGAATTATTAAATTGATCAGAGCCCAAACTGTGAAATTCATCCCCTAGATCACATTTCACATGTTTTTGAAATTCTGGGTGTTCAAGCAAGGGGTTATGTTCAAATATAACTCCAGTATAATCTTATTTTTGCTTGTTTAAAAGAGGTCTCTTATTTTATTTAGTTACTTAATTCTAATTTATTTTCTGTGAAGCCTGATTATGATTGTGACTGGCTCAACCAATTAACTGGGGAGTGGGGTTAATTATTGATTTACCTGATTACATGCGAGAGCTGACTGTTCTCAGAGATGGCCATAAGGTACATAAGAACATATGGACATCTTTATGGCAGGCCTTGGGTAAACACCTGGACTCTTGTTCCCACTTTCTGCCTGAGACACTGTGCTTCTCAGCATAACCTTTTGGTAATCGGATCAGTTTTAAAATCAGAGGGCACCTCTGCCTTCCCTCTATCGCTGCCAGTGCAGCCCCTCACCAGACCCCAGGGCTCCCCGGCTGCTGCCCCAGGTCAGGGCTCGGCAGGGTCCCCGTCCACGTGAAGCTGTGACCATCGTGGGGCTGTCCGGCTGCTCGTGCCATCCAGGAGCTGCCATGCTTGAAGGAAAATCTCCCCCAATTTTCAACCCCTTCCATTTCAGGGCTCCCCTCAGCCTGCTGCTTTTATGGGACACTTTCACCCTTTATTGGGAAGGGAGTCTTTTACACCACAGCAGCTGTAAAAAAATACTCTCTAAGAAGTGTATTCATGCGAGCGTCCCTTTGGCTGGGCCTCTATCTAAACAGAGCTCAGCATTTTGTGCGGCGGCCGAGGTGAAATCACAGCTTGTGACGGGCTCCAAGAGCCGCAGGGCGTCTGGCCACACGTGTGGCCACCCCCCAGGAGAAACGTCCCATGTTTGGGCAAATTTGTTTGAGCCAACGCTGCTGTATGACTTCACTCCTCATTCATCCCCATCAAGAAACAGTTTGTCCAATGCTTCGGAGAAGGACAGGATGAACGCTTGCTAGACTCACCTGAAGGTTTCACAGCAAGGCAATGAGATCAGCTCAACACTGAGTTGATAACAAGTCGAATGGGGCATGAGCGACGCAGGCGAGTCACGGGTGGCCATGACAAGGCATTTCACAGACAAAGAAATGGTTCGTTAGATCCCTCTCCTGGATATGATGCCCTGTCCCACGCAAGGTGACACTCAGAGGACGCTATACTGTGAGTCACTCTGCCCCGTATGTTCTTGTATACTTCTGAAAACAACACAGTGGGCCAAAGTTTGGCTTTTTCCACAGCCTAAAGATTTTCATATTCAAAACAGTGAAGTGTTATTCTCTCCTATGACTAATACTGTGTTTTCACTAACCGCTATTACACACAAACATCACCTCACTCTATCACATGAGAGAATCATGTCATATTGCAAATATTTTAACAAACTGCATAGCAGAAAATGAATAAGCAGTTCTGTATTTACCGATATGGGGGTATTTTTTAACAGTTACAAATTAAATACAAGGATTGGCTATAAACACCTTGGAAGGTCATGCTAAGAAAGCACAGAAAAAGGTGCATGAATAACAAAGGAACTCAGATGGAGCGTGTGCAATGTAATATCCACTGGAATTTCTTTGTGCTTTGCTTCCCTTACAAGTTTCTTTATTTTTTTACATCCTCTTACAAAGTGTCACTCTTGGGTCTCCACACTGAGTTACTCCATAGTCCAAGAATGTGGGAATCATGGCTTTTGATAACAGAAACCTCACGTTATTTCAGACAGTTTACAGTTGCTTTTGCTGTTGCATCCTCCCCTTCTGTCCCCTCAGTGAATAACCCCTTTCAACGCCATTAGACGGTGAGACAAATTTGGACCTGGCGGATGGCAGAAATGGTGCAGATGAGCAGCGTGAGTACACGGGGAGGGCCAGCCTGCTGGGTCCTTGGTTCCTGCACATAGCACAGGACTTCAGGAGGAGGCAGAAGGACCTTTCCATCACCTCTGCAGCTTTCAGCCCTGACAGTCCTAAATTATTCCAAGCTGCCTACATCCACTCAAAATTACTCTTGAGTTGGGAGCAGTTAGTACATGTGGGGACTCTGAGCATGCAACTCTTTC
>NW_009596028.1:0-4727 GCF_000690535.1 Cariama cristata | reverse complement strand
AAAAAGCCACAGTAATCCCAGGCTCAAAATCAGCCCCTCTGCCTTTCTGTTCGTTACTGTGTGGCATGTGCGTTTATGAAGCCTTCATCTCTCTATAAAGATAAGGAGAATAGAAGAGCAACCTGCAAATGGCAGTGCCTCAGCAGCTCTTATCTCAATCTTTATGAGAGCAGATGGTTCTGGAAATGTGAAGCTCATACATAGTCACTGCGCCCACAAAACACTGACATCACATGACTAGCAATAAACCTCATGTTTCTGGATAGGAGAGCACGCCTCTCCCTGCTTCTTGATGCGAGGTACGTCATTTGTTTCCTATTCAAATTCACCCTCCTCCCACGGAAGCCTTGCTTTACCATACTAGCCATTAGAGGATGTTATTGAGAAAATACACGTTCAAGCGGTAGGAATAATAATTTCCCATAAGTATATTTTATTATATATCTAATACCTTTCATCGTGAAATATGAGAACTTTACAAATACAGGGATTTTATTGAATAAATACCCTTATGCCTGGTGCATGGCATGATTCATAGCAGATTAGTAGAGGCAATTAAACGTAAGATTAAATTGCCTAAACCATTTGCCCTACTAAGCTGATCCCGGTGCTGTGAACTGTATCAGTGCCACTAATTCCCAGAGATTTTCCTTTGGAGGCAAGTATTTAATGATTTTGAATATCAAATCCATGGTATCCCAGACTGGCTGTCTAATGCCTGTAATCATGTTAAAACGCAGCACTAAGCAACTTGCCTGAGGCAGCTCGGTGAGTCACTGGAAGAGAAAGCAGAACTCCTGACTTGCATTAGCTGCTCAACCAGACATGGAGCCAGTTGCAAAATTATGACGGAGGACTGTCCACGCTGCAGACTCCTCAAGTGTCTTGGGTTTCAGGCCATGAGATGCCGTATGTCAGGCTCTGTGACAGGCACACACACATGTACAGGGTCATATGATGCCAGGCGCGCTGTCTGGGCGCCTCGGGTCGTGAAACCAAGCGTCAGATGCAGAGCTGACAGCGAGCCCCCAGCTGCAGCACGGGGCTGGCTCTAGGGGCTCTCATATTTTGGAGCTGGCAGTGCGTGACGTGCTGCCCGCAGCATCATGGAGCGATGGGGAGCTCATGGCTCTGCTTTAAAAATACAGCAGAGAAGGGCTCATGGTGAGGAGCCTGGAGTCCAAGGAGTGGCCATTATGGTCCACGCGTGTGCAGGAAAGGCACCCACTGCTGCCCGCGCCTGCTGTCCCCCCACCTCTGCCCAGAGCCCTGGGAGCAGGAGGCAGCCAGCAGTCCAGGGTGGGCAGGGGAGCAGTGAGCTGAGATTTCCTTAGGCAGGGCTGGGAGAAAGGGGCTTTCCTTATTCCTCAAGGTACATCTGTAGCCAGGACATGTCCGCAGTCAAAATACCCAAGCTGCTACACCAACTGTTTTCCACTTAGCAAGAAATAGTTACACCTTGGACCTGGCACACAGAAGTAAAGCCGTACCAGGTTTTCCAGCCTGTCTCTCCAGGAGTGAGACCCCAGCCCAGAGCTGGTTTTCATGCTGTTGGGACTGACCCTTCTGCCTCCTCATTCCCCCACCTCATCACCTCCAACATGAAGAATCTGAGGCAGTCTGAGCTCAGCCAAACTCTGGCAAAAGGGTTAAATCTCAGGATTTAAATGCATAAAAAATAATGTTTTCATTGTAGTATGAGTCATCAGTAATTCTATATTGTTTGTATTCTGTTTATTGTAAGCTTTCTCACTGAATCCTTTTCTTTGTCTCCTTCCTTAGTTTCTTTCTCTTTCTTTCTTTCCTTCCTTCTTTCTTTCCTTCTTTCTTTCTTATTCTTTCTCTGTCTCCCTCCCTATCTTTCCTTCCTTTTTCCTTCTGTTTCTTGTGAATCTGTGTCTCTAAAATCTGTCTAAATATTTACAAAAGGAAAAGCTGGATTGTGAAACTGAATTCGGAGAAAATGTTACACATGCTGAAGAAATGCATCCAGCACGGTTTCCAAATGTTCCCACATGCATTTTTGTTCTGTGTCTCAAGTCTTGAGGCTTGATCCTTCATATCTTTATTCAGACAAAACTTGTACTGAGGGCAGCGAGACCCAGGCTCAGGTCAGGTCCAGTGGTGCTAGAAGTCTGGCTTTGCTGGAACAGTTCAGGACTGAATTTGGCTATGACTGACTAGTTAAAAAGCCTGAATAACCAGTATTACTGGGTAACCGGTTTGTGCAATGGGCCCGTTGCAGGCCAGGGGTTATCTACACTTGTCACCAAGTTGCTAACAAATTGGCATCAGTATCAGTCAATGCAGAAGCTGTCTGCAGCCCTCTATTACCCTTCTAGAGAAACATCAACCAGTTTGCAAGCCCGCTGGCTTTCTCCGGTCCCGCTGAGACAAAGACAACACGCTCAGCTGTGACATGATGAAATTGCCATGAAGTCATTTTCCCAAGAAGTCCCTAATGCCATGAGTGAGGGCTGACACTCATGGGGCTCTCCTGTCCTTATGGACTTGTACATATTTTGGCAGAGCAACGTGGGAACTGTTAAAGCCCAGGGGATAAAGGGGGCCCAAAGATGGCAGTGGGTCCCATCTGCTCAAATCAAAGCATCACCGCCCAGCCCCACACTTCACGGCTTGTTTCTATTATTACCCTTACAATGACATTGTGGCCGGAGTGCAAACATGGATTGTTTTGGAGGAAAGGGTTAATTTTGTATTTCCTGGCTTTTGTT
Organism: Cariama cristata; assembly: GCF_000690535.1. Taxonomy (NCBI): domain Eukaryota; kingdom Metazoa; phylum Chordata; class Aves; order Cariamiformes; family Cariamidae; genus Cariama; species Cariama cristata. The sequence continues at coordinate 1,992 of NW_009596028.1, read as the reverse complement.
AAGACAGGAAATCTAACCCTTAAGAAAGTCATTCAGGTCAGAGTGAGCTCCTGAAAGCCATTTCAGCCCTGTTTTGTATTTTCCTTTCTTTCATTCTTAGGGCAGGTTTATTTAAGAAAAGAAAACAAAAGTAGAGTAAAACAAGGAAATAGCTAGTCCAGGTTTATAAGTGATTAAGTACACACTGCCACATGTGATGAATTTTTTTCTTCCTGATTTGCACTGGGTGTAAACAAGACCAGACTCAAAACTCTCATAATTACATAAGTTCATCAAAGAGCAATTATCATCGTTGCAGAGGCAAATTCCCCTTGTGCAAAGGCCTCAGCTGGGTGTCTTCCCTGTGCTGTTTCAGAGCAGCCGAGGTATCTGGCCCATATTTAATATCTGTGTGATGCTGGTTAACATCATGACTGGAAAGGTGTTTGTCATTGAGAGCACGTTCTCACTTAGATGTACAGGTGTCAGACATGGTGATTTCTCTAAACTTGGGAAAAACTGAAGCTGCCAAACTGGGGAAAAAAATCTCAGTCTTTTAGCTTTGTTTTCTGTGTAGGACCCTGAGAAGAGTTTAGGACAACAAGAGAAAAGACTGTCAGCAGCATAGGGATGCCTATGTCTGTGAGCAGGGCTGGCTGTTCCCAGTAACAAGGCACTAGTCGCACAGCACCATTAAAAATACTGTTTGCCATTAAAGCATTCAAGTGAAGTCTCCCAACCCATGCCACTGCTCCTGGAAGGCTTTGGGCTGGTTGGAGGAGTGCAACATCCCAATCAAGTCCCCTGGAAGAAAGACATTCCCAGCTCCTAACCCCACAGGGCTTCTCTGCTGCAGCTGAGCAGAGTTCTTGCCTCTCCTGTGCTCCTGCCGGGTGATGCCTTAAATTGCTCCTGCATCACACTCCAAAGGAGTAAAGTGAAGTGATTCCTGGGTATAAATCTACAGAAAGGTCAATGTCTGAGGTCCGTATCAAAAGGAGGACATTTTCTCTAGGAAAAGGTGATGAATAAAGTCCTGTCTTGTGGCCATCTGCTACATTGGTTTCTGCTGCAAAAAGTTGGCAAGGAATTGATCATTGATAATTTCCGCTGTTCAGCTCCTTAGAAAAATCTGGGTAGGTTGGTGTTTGACAGATGACGTGCAAGGTCACCAGAGCTTGGCCATGGCATGGTGTCACAGCGATATCATGTCTCGTGGGCAGTTGGCTTGGAGTGCATCAGAGGAGGACAAGTGGGTCCACCGCTGCCTGCGGCGTGGGCCATGCTCTCTGCCCACCTCCCACGCGCTCTCGTGGTGTGGAGGGACGTGTGTCACCCACCCAGCTGGCGGGCCCTGTGATACGCACCCAGCGATCCGCTCTGGACGGCCACGGTGTCCCAGTAACAGAGTGGGTGATGCTGTGGTTGAGCGGAGTAATTTCCCAGCACTGAAGCGTGTGAGTGTTTCTCTTGCAATCTGTTTCCAACCCACTGTTAAAAGAACAACAATAAATAAATGGAATGAAAAGTGCAATCCGTGTTTATTTTTAAGGAACGTGTTGAAAAAACAGATTCATTTTGAGGCTGCAGTTCTGGCAAAAACCGCGTTGCTCAGCAGAGCAGAGACACTCCTGCGATACGCGGGTGAGCTGGAGCTGGCACTCGCCCACCACACTTCCCCATGCCCCCTCCTCCTGGCCCCCCACGGGAGCCTGGAAAGCCCTGGAGATCTTGGCCAGATACAGACCCCGACTGGTTTGAGAAGAAGGTCTGAGGTGGTTAAAGAGTGGGGGACATTGGTGGGGGAGAAGATGGAAAATTTGAGAAGGAGTGATGGTCGGCAGCCTGTGAGGCTGGTGGGGCAGGATGGTGGGAGAGGAGCCCTGGTGTGAGGGGGTGGATGGAGAGGTCTCCTCTGAAAGGAGCGGCTGAAGAAGGGAAATGAAAAAAGAAAACTGCTGAAAGGGGCAAGGAAGGAGCAGTGCAGCTGGGGCCGGCAGAGTCGGGGGGAAG
>NW_009596027.1:0-16014 GCF_000690535.1 Cariama cristata | reverse complement strand
ACCAGAGCTCAGGTGATGAGCTACTGCAGCTGTCTCGTTTGCTGCCATTGTTTCTTGAGTCTGAGCATCAAGCCTTTGCCTGAGTCTGAACCATTAACACTTAATTAGGAGACATGGCTTGGAGTGGACAGTTACAGAAAAGTGGTATAAATCTGAGGTGCTGCACCCACATTTCAGCAAAAGTTTTACCTTGCAGCTGTCCGTTTAGTGCTGCTCACCGAGTTGGCAGCCTGCAGGTTTTCTGCAGCAAGATGACCTTCTTGCGCAAAAAGAAGCTGCTGACATTGCAACAAATGGGGAATGGAAGTGGGGAGCTTGGCTTTTTTTCCCGTCTCTGGGTCCCAGGGAAGATTTTCCGTGCCTCTTAAACTGTGGTGGTTTGTGTTGGCCGTGCTTGGAGCTCAGTGGATGGCATGGGCCATTGGGGCTGCCAAACAGACTCCTGGCACAGCGGGGTCTACCTCATGGTGACCCTGGGAATCAGCAGCAGCTGCCCCGAGGTCAGCTGAAGTGCAGCACTGCAAGAGGCCAGGGACTGTTGCAGTTTTCCCCTGAGTACCTGACCTTATTCCATGTTTCTTGTCTTTGCACAGATGGGTTTCTTAACCTTGTTTGCATCCTGTTCTGTCATGGCTGGCTGTCTGACGTGTTGGTGTCTGTTTTTGTTTTGTAGCTCTTTCATGAGGGCCACTGCATGTCCAGCAGCATGTTCGCTTCCATGGTAAAACATTGTCTGCAGCTCTGCACGTGCTCTTCACCTTGTGTGTGTGCACACAGGTCTTAGCTCTAGACACCTCCTGTGGCTTCTCCTGTGTAAAATTGTTTTCAAACCCTACCTCTTTGTCTTGTTCAACTTCATTGGGAACCAATTCTCATTAGTAATCTTTTAATAGATGTAGAGTCTCACATCTAGATCCACTTAGTTTTTCTGCAGCTTAAGCGGTTGTAGCAGATAAAGCAGTATAGCAGATTTAGCTACTTGATGGTGGATTACGTTACAAGTGTCATCAGTATTTAAAAGTAACGTAGCATTGATAAATGCTGGCAGTCTCTGGACAGCAATGAACCCAGAATAGCTTCAGGTTGCTGAGACAGGGGTTTTGTGGACATGGGTGTCTCCTCAGGCAGTCATCTTCTTTCAAGGCAGAGAACTGTAACTCTTCTTAAGCCCTCACTGTTAAGAACGAAGATAATTGTTTAAATATTTTACAACAAAGACCTCAACAATTTAAAGTAAGTCTGAGGCTCCAAATTTGTCATGAAGAGATAGAAAGTTTGCAGCTACGCATGCACTTTGAACTGACTGTTGTGATCTGTGGTTCTCTGCATCTGCAGACTTGTTGTTGATGGCACACCTGAGTGTCCTAAATACACAACTGCAGAGCACCCCTAGCCCTGTGGCCTGGCCTGACAGCTGCCAGGTTGCTGTTGCCTCTTTCTTCCCACATACCAGTGCAGAAGGGCAGGCTTCAACTGTGTGTTTGATTCAAGTGCACAGAATTGTTCAATGAGATCTCTGCTTCTCCAAACCACTTGACTAGCCAGATTAATTGTTGTATGCAGATGGATTTCTCTACTTTGGGACCAACCCTCCTGCTGACCTCCTGTATCCCCTAGCTCTGCTTAACAGGGTGGAGGAAGTTCTGCCTCTCTGGATCAGAATGCAGTGGAAAGGAATAGCAAGCATCAGAACATCAAGGGAACACTACCTATGCCTCACTGACAGCAGTAGTAGTGGAAATGGACTGTGCTCATTTGCTGGTCTTTTTGCAGAGCTTGACTATGTAGAATCAGTGAGCCTACCCTTTGCAAACATACAGTTTTTGGTCTTATTTTCCTCTTTCCCCAGTACTTTGCCCAGGTGGTTTTTTTACTCGGAGATGATGGCATTTGAGATGGGGCTGTCAGTGAAGTCCTTTCTGGGCTGAAAGTACTAGGTGTGCAAAAAGGAGTGAGAAAACAGAAGAGCACAGTCTCTGGGGGCGCAAAGAGCAGGCAGACTGCACGTGTGGAAATAGAAACAAGAATTTGGTGGTAGTGCCACAGCTCTGAAGATGATTTGCTGCCTACTTTAGTCTTGAAGTCTGGTAGAATGAAATAATAGAGCAACAGTGACAATGAAAGAAACAAGCCTGATACTTAGAGAGGCAGGCATGATGATTACATCACCACATGAAGTCCATTTTTAATCTACTTACTTTAGTGAAGCTCTTTGCATGGAGGACCTCTCTTGCTGGACTCATGGACCCTTTGGTTCTCTTACAACACTGAGCCCAAAGTCTGAGTGAGTCAGACCTACCTGCAAATCCCACCATCTTGCACTCCATCGACACTGCCCTGGCAGCCAGCTCATGCTTGTTAAAATAGTCAGGCTTTGTGTCAAACCAGGCAGTGAAGTTTACTGAGTTATGCCTTGTTGAACTCCTTGCCTGTTTTGTTGAGAAATTATTGAAGTACTGGAGAAGTGAAGCTTGTTATGAAGGGGAGATAAATCCTGCTCCATCGTCTTGTATGACATCATGGCCTGTGTTTTTTCCCTGGTTCTGAGGTAGCATTGTATCAGAATGATGTATTCCCCAGGAGCAGCACTTGGGGTGGTAGAAAGCAACTAACCAAGGTTTTAATGTTTCTTAGAGGGGCAGTACTCCATCATCTCCCACTAGTGCTTCTCCTACTACCTCCAGTGGAGACACAAGCTGGGGTGGCCGAAAAGGACAGTGGCTGCGCAGAAGAAGGCTTGATGGTGCTATTAACAGAGTTCCTGTTGGCTTTTATGAGAAAGTGTGGAAAATCCTTCAGAAGGTAAGTTGACAGCTGTGGAGGGCAGGAAGCAAGCAAGCCGTACAGTAACTTGGGGAGGTGGTGGTCCAGAGGTGGCATGTTGCTGGGAGTTGAAGTTGGTCTTCAGCTGGAAGGCTGGTGGAAACTGGGGTCATTAGTAGGAATGCATCTCTTAAACATAAAAGGGCTCCATTAACACAAGTTCACATGTTTGTTTGAAAGTGTATTTTTCTCTGAAGCCACCGGCACTGAATTTCGACTGAACGGTTCTGTTCCACCACTATCTGTTTTTCACCGCCCATGGCCTAATGTGAGTTGTGGTCTGTGCCGCTGAGGGGCATTGCAATGCAGTGCAGTTCGTGTGCTCCAGTTCCAAAAGGCTGCGAGGAGTGAAGCAGGAAACTGCACTGACTCTTCCAAAATGTCTTGAGATCTCTTGCTGGCTCTTCTGAGCTGTATGGCATTATTAACATTTTTTTTGTTTGTTTTAAAGTAAAAAGTAAGTCCTTGCCAGCACCTTGGAGACTGGGGCATGGAAATGTGTTGAAGCAGCTCTCCAGGAAGGAGGAGAGGGGAATTATTATGAATTTTTACTCATTTCAAAGTGATTATACACCTGTTCTTCTGCTTTGCTGGATGAAAACCAGCATTCAGCACCTTGCAGCACTGAGCTATTCATGCTTACACAGTTGGGAAAAATATGCATCACCAGCTTAGGTTGATTTTGGTTGCCCTTCTAAAATCACTTATGCTGAAACTGTTAGCGTTGATGTCAGCCAAGACGAGTCATAGATGACCTTGTGGCTATTTACTAATGGGATCTTTCAGTAGAGTGAGCATCACTTCTGTCCTGACTTAACGTAATAACTGGGAGTATTTGAATGGGTTTTTCTGGCTATTAAAATCAATTGTGCTTATTTAGGTTGTCTTCAGTGTTTCATTCTTAAACTCTCTTTGGACTATTCATAAAATCTCTCTTCTCTTCTTGGTGCGTTTTTGTACCTCAGGTACGCAGGTGTGTTGTTCCTTAGCTTGCCTTCTCACCATTGAGGTTTTGTCACTCTTTTCCTGTATACCACTTGGTATTTCTACCACCACCTCTCCTCCCACTGTTGGTGGCCCATGTCCAAGCACCACAACATGTTGACATCCTTGAGTTGTGATGCCCTGGATCTGAAACACTTAACTAAATGTTGGTTTAGTGAAAATTAAAAAGAAAGGTTCTCGCTTTTGTGGTCTGTTGTTGTGCTTTTGCATTATCTTTTATTTCTACATCCTTTCTCACAGAGTGTTCTCATTGATATGTTTTCCTCCTCTGTGTGCCTCTTGCTGTAGTGGCTCTCTTAGCCCTTTCCTCCCCTTCAGTACCCAGACTGGAACACAGCATGCGCTCTATGTGTCATGTCAGGTGATAGCTAACATTTGCCAGGCTACATAATAACTTCTTCAGCAAAGGTGAAATAACATTTTTGACAAGTTTTGTTGGTTTTGTTTGTTTGGTTTTTTAACTGAAAGTTGTTACATCTCAGATTTACTTGCAAGAACTGTGATTTCTGTTCATTGTCAAAATGTTGTTGTTTCAGTGCCATGGTCTGTCCATTGATGGATATGTCCTTCCTTCTTCGACCACCAGAGAGGTACAGTAAAATGCCAACAATTTTCTAGCCCTGTGACTGAATGTTTGGTTTGACAGTGTAAGATGCAGCGGGGCTGCTGTTGCAGATCCTTGGTTTTACAGAGGTTGCAAGATCTGGACGTTCCCCCAGCACCTCCGCCAGCTTCCCCGGGGCTGTGCAGATGAGTTCCTGCCAGGCAGGCCGGGGAGTGGGTTTGTGGCAGGTTTTCCCCTTTGCGGAGCCTGCCCTCTGCACGTCTTCACTGACCACGTGCGCCCACGGAGCAGTGCTTGAAAGAGGATGGCTGAACAGCAGTGCTTTGGGCAGGGTGAGGATAAAGTGCAGCCTCACTGGAACAAAGCAGACACATTGCTTGCCACTTTTTTTTTAATATTCTGCAACAGCAGCCAGTGTATTTTGGCATCACAGTCTCAAAGGTAAATGCCAATTAAGGATGATTGTTTCTAACCAAAGCTTTCGACTCTTTAAATCCAGAACCTTTCCTTACATTTTTTTTCCTTAATTGGATTGCCACTCTGTCTTAAGGCGCTCTGGCAAGTTTTGAATTCACATCTATAAAACAAACTCTTGTGAACAGTAATCCATCAGTGCAAGAGGGGTGCTTGTGTACCTGAGACTGTTTTCCTGTCTGGTTTCCTCAGATTTGTGTCTGGCTTCCTTCTCTTTTGAGTGATGATGGTAACAGCTGAAGAGAGGAGCTGGAATTTTCTGCCAAATTTAAATGTGTATTTTTTTCAGAATGGAGAGCTTTATTCCTATTGTGTAGATAAATAGGCTTATATTTTTAGCCTGTCAGACCTAGACAGCATCTAATTTTGCTGTTTAAAGGAATCAAACAAAGTAAGCACAAACCTCCTAAGGCAGCAGCCTTTCACATAACAGCCATAGAGCTATGCCAGTGCAAATTACGCTGCTCTACAAACAATATAGCTGTATCTCTGTGTGGAAAAGCATTCGCTCTAAGCAGGTGGTTATTTTTAAAACTCAACAGTAATTTTAGCTTTGCAACTAACCTGTGATGCCAGAAAGATACTTAAAAGGCAGAGTGCGTGAGACCACAGCATGAGGAGCAAAGAGTTAATTTGCTGGCTAAGCATCAGCAGTCCTGTATGTAACTAAAATGTGTGTGCCATGGGTTGCAGGGCTGGAGCAGCCTTCTGGAAGTTGCGTAACTTTGCAGGATCAGGGTCTGGCAACACAAAAAGTTTCTGTAAGTGCTAAAGCTGCACAAACATTTTGTTCACTTCAGTCACTCTACCCCCATGTGCAGAGAGGAGCATATGTTTAAGTGCTTGCAGGCTGTGGGGAACTAGTCTTTTGGATTTGTCAGGTTTTTCTTTCCATTTCCACTCAAACTTGCCAGATGACCCCCTGCGAAATCAAGTTTGCTGTGCACGTGGAGTCGGTGCTGAACCATGTACCCCAGCCTGAGTACAGGCAGCTCTTGGTGGAAGCTATTCTCGTTCTCACGTTCCTCTCTGACATCGAGGTGAACAGCATCGGGGGCATCATCCACATGGATCGAATTGTGCACATGGCCAATGACCTCTTTCTGCAGGAGCTGGTGAGTTCAAAGGATGGTGGTAGGAAGCCTCCGCGTTTGAAAATTGTCTCCTGCTCCTTTTTTAATACGTGTGATGAGCTTGATCTTATCCTTATTGTTTCCCCTACAAAGACAAACCAAATCACTTAAGTATCTTCTGGAAATATATTTGGAAAACTAATTTAAGAATTGTGGGAGATTTAAAGGGAATAAAATTGTAGTGGCTAAGAAGCTGTGAAGTGAGTGAGTAGATTGAAGTTTTGCTTTACCAAGGCATTAAAACTACCAATATTTGAGTAATCCCACCTGTCGTCCCCCCCCAAAGGACAAATATCTGTGAAGTTATATGTTCTTCATTTACTTGCACTGATCTAACTAAGTCGCGAGGGTCCTATAATAATCCTGATTAAGATTTTCATGAGGGAAAGGAGAATTGCTTTCAGTATTCAGCAGAAATGCAAAATCATAATGTGGTGAGTTTTTTCCAGTAAATAAGCATGCATGCCTAACTTTCCATACCTCTTTGCTTGTGTCTTTTCAGAAATCATTCGGAGCTACTGGTAGCATCTTGGAGAAAGACGTAGCCACAGGAATTTGCCACTTTTTTTATGACAGTGCTCCGAGTGGGGCCTATGGCACCATGACATACCTAACAAAAGCCATAATTATTTATTTACATGATTTCCTGCCTAGCACAGGCTGCGCGATGCAGTAAGCGACACCTCATGCAGGAGGAAAGGCTCAGAAGCTCTTTCTCCCCATTCCCCTGTCATGAACCTCTTGTTTGGTTGCTGCATGTATGTCTGCCATGCACTACCTCAGCATTTGACACTAGTCGTCATGCTATGTGCATGCCTATCTGCGGGGGACAGGTAGGCGGAATTTGGCCTGGTTTTAAGAGAGTGTGTGAGAAATAACAAATAATGAAGCTTATTCTGCCCAAAGTGCATAAATGTAATTCATATTAAATTAGCAAGAATTACACAGTTCTGCCAAGGGGAAAACAGATTACTCTGTGGAGATCAAAAGGCATAATAAAACGAGGGAGCTGTATCTCAGGCATAAAGTCTCCCAAATAAGGGAAGTGATGGAATTCATTAATTTTTTTCTCGTGCTGTGTGTAAATGTACATTATTGTGAATCACTAATGCACAGTGTGAAACATCCAGGGAAATGTAAATTAGAGGAATAGGAGTAACTCGAAACAAGCAGGTGATATTTCTGATACATGTTTATCCTGATTCTCGTCTCATTTGCACCCAGTCAGTGCAGGGCTAATGCCAGTAGAGACAAATGTCTTGCAATGTCTACTAATTTGAGAGGATAGGCTCTCTCAGGAAGCTGCATCTGTCTTTAATCTGAACAAAACAGCTTCCTTCCCTGCATCCCCAAGGCTTTGGAAGCAAAATCTCAAGACTCTAGCTTGTCCAAGGTGACAGACAGCTTTATGCCTGTAATCCTTTCCTCTAAATGGAGCAAGATAAACCTCTTCCGCTCGAGCACCCTTTCCAAGTCTCCTGATCTTTCCCTTGCAAATAGCCTCAGAGTTAAGAATGGCATAATTGCCACCCTTCCAGCGCAGCATGAGTTTATAGAAGGCTTTGATGTTTCTTCTTTTTTTTTTCTTTTTCTTTTCCTTTTTTCTTTTTTTTTTTTTTTTTTTTCTTTTTTTTTTTTTTTTTAAAAAAAATTTGAAGTCACACTTGTCACAGGTAGTTAAGGATGTGCTGCCTGGAAGTCTCCCTTCAGACAGCTCCCAGTTTAGTGCCTGTGCCTTGAATCTGTCCACTGGAAACCAGTTTCTGTGGCTGCTCTGTGCTGCTGCAAGGAGACTACGTGTGTCCTGCAGGGAAATGGCTCCGTGGCCATTTAAACTAAAAACAGAGGGAGGCTACCTCTGGAGGGGAAAACCCTGCTTTACCCCAGGCATCAGCTGCGTTTTTCCTTGTTGCCGGCACTGCTGGTTTTGCCCTCAGCCAGCACAAGTCTGGCTGACGGCTTAGGAAAGTGGCTGTAGCTTTAGCATCTCCTGTGGCAGCAGGCTCCCTCAGCAGCACGGAGGTGTGCCGGGACTGCCGCCCTGCGAGCAGAGAGGATCAGAGCGATTCTGTCTTGCCAGTAGAGGGGGAAAAGAGCAGATATGGCCTGTAAAAAGTATTTTCTGTGCTAATAAGCCTGATAAACATATTTCTGTGAGACCTCCCCTCCACTCTTTCAAAATATAACTATGCCATTTTTACAGGATTTGAAAACTTTTTTTTTGGTAACAATAGTACATGGTGCTTCTGAGAATGAGGTTTTTGGTTCCAGTTTTATACACTTATCAGCAATACCTTGATGAAAGGAGGGAAGTAAACCCCAGTCTCACTTGCCAGTCGCCAGCACCCATGGTCCTGGGGAGGCTAAGCCCCCAACAGCTGTGCCACCCTATTATGTGCTGTCCGTCTACAGAGTTACTGCCGCTGTAACGTTGTCTGGACGCTGGCTCAAGAGAGCAAAGGTGTGTGAGGCCTTAGGAGGTGATTTTGTGGTTTTGCAGAGACCAGGAGAGTTTGGCAGTCCAAGGAGCCTAGGAGCCCTTGGACTGGATGCTTCGAGAGAGGCACATACTGTGTTAACCGCCATGAAAACCATGGGCCAGTTGAGGGGCTAGACTAAAGATACAGTTCAGGTAAAATTAGCACTTGGATGTAGAAGTCATTTTATTGGCATGGTGCCTGTTTTGAAGGGTTTTGCCTTCATTATGGGTTTTTTTTCTTTTCATATGTATTGTGAGAGATCCCTTTGCTTGTTTCCCAGTAAAATCCTTTGTCTAGTTTAAGCAGACAGATGTGACAGTGCAGAGCATGAGCACACAAGAGCTTGTGTGATGGTTTCCTGTTCTGTCTGGTATCAGATGAGAAGTCAGTAGTAGCAGTTATTTTTGCTTTTCTTGTTGAATCCTAGATTGCGAGAGATGCAAGATGATTTTCCCTCTGTCACTGTTTAAGGCTGGGCTGGTGCTTACAGCGGGTGGCAGATGCTCTCTGTTAACCCCGGCCTTTCCCAGAACGGGAAGGAGAGGAGAAAAGGAAGAGAGACTGATGGGTTGGAAACTTAAAACAAACTTTAATAAAGCAATAACAGTGAAAAAATAGTATAAATAATATTATTGCTAGTACTACTACTAATATAAATAGAAATATACAAGACCGATACTGCACTCCCAAAGGTGACCGCAGGACCACGTGTCGCGCTGCAGCGGCTCGCAGTGCTCACAGGACAGGGCAGGCACCCGGACCTCACAGAACTCGGCTCCACAGGAGGCGGGAAACTGGATTGAGGGGTGTGCGGTCAGGGTTGGAGGCAGGAGAGCGAGCAGGGTCCCACCGGGATGTCGGCCACGAGGGAGAGAGAGAGGGCTGACCTCCATGATCCCCGAGCTTTTATACCCCAAGTAATCTCGTGGATGGGATGGAATACGGCATTGGTCGGTCCTGGGCTACCTGAGCCCCCTGCAGCTTCCTGGGGGTGAGAGCCCTCCTCCGCCTTCCCCCACGAGGAGCCCAGCGGAGCCCAAGAGGGCCCACAGGGAACAAGCACAGACATGCAGAAATAGTTCTGTTTCAGCCAAACCAGGATGCCCCCAGACTCTTTATTTATTTATTTTTACCTACAGTGTGATCTTGTTTTCAAAACAAGAAGGGTGATGTAGTTGATTACCAATGCAGCTGCCTTATCACATGGAGTGCAGGCACTTGGAAAGTGTTTATGTGGTACTTTGAAGAGTTTAGGTAGCTGGGGGTGAAGGGTGGGATTCTGAAACACAAGGCCAGTGGGAGGGAAACTCGTGTTACCTCTAGGTTGGGCACAGCTGTGACTTCCTGCTGCGTTACTGCTCAGACTGAAGAACCATTCCAATTGGAGAGCCGAATTTTAGTGCAAACCTAATTAAGAAAATAAATTTTTATATAGACCCCCTGCTTTGCTGAGGATCCACGTGTGTGTGTGTGTGAAGCTATTGCGAAGCAGAGCTTGCGGTGGCAGTGGCGAGGGTGCGCTCCCAGCCTGATGACTTTGCAGTTTGTGGGGGGCTGAGCTAATTGGCAAAGGCTGGCCTTGGCTGTCCGCTCTCCCAGGGGAGCCAGCAGAGGATGACACAGCCCCCTTCGAGACCCTGGAAACTCATTTATGGAAAGAAGGCAAAGGTAAACAGACACATCCTGTGCCTCAGAAACAAGGGTGTTATCAGATTAAAATAGACCCACCTGAGACCTGGTCTTTCCAGTCTGATGGGCACTGCTGTCCTAAGCGGTTTGGAGCTGTGGGGACAAAGGCACCTACACAGCTCTGGGGGCAGCCAGGCCTTCCTGCAGAGAGAAACGTGGCCGGTCGGGGGCACTGGCCAGAATAGCTGTGTCCAGCTCAGAGCATGTATCACATGTTGGCCCCAACCCAGCTCCTCCAGGCCAGCGCCCGCCTCACTCACTGCCTCGTGGCTGTTTCCTTCTCCCTGCTACCGTGCAAAGGACACACGTTTGTCAAACTAGACAGGTCGAAAGCAGCATTAGTCTCCCTCAGCTGCTGTTCCTACAGGTCAATGTGAAAGCTTAATGGTTGGGATACAAAGTTTTTCTGGCTTCTGTCCTGCTAATTGTGGTCACCTTCCTCAGGGAAACTGCCCTGGGACAGGGAGGTGAAGGTGAGCTGCGCAGTGCCTAGCAGGCCTAAAAAGGGGTGGTTGCTTTCTGTGGTGGGTAGTGAAACACCTGGGCTGCACCCCTGTGGGCAGGGGGCACTGCGGGACTGTGTCACCCCCCACAGGTCCTTGGGTGAAGTGGGAGCCTGGGTCAGTCCACGTCCAACATTGGGCCCTTTCTGGTGGGGTCCAGAGGTAGGAGCAGAGTTGCCCAGAAAGTGGGAGAGAGAGATGCCACCAGCGATGGAACCTGCATCTGTAGAGCAAGAGTTTGGGTGCTTGGCTGCAGACCACCTCGGTCCCTGTTTGAAGGACTGCTCGCAGCTGTAATACTAAGTAGCTGCTGCATCACTGTGGGATAGAAAAAAAAAAATATTGGGGGTGGGAGTCATGGAAGACGTGCTTCAGCTCGAGTTTGGATTTAAGTACAAGTTGCTGGGCTCTCTCCCAGTCCCAGTTTTGGTCTCCAGTGGCTTTTATTCCTGGCATTAGATGTTTCAGTTACTCCCCCTGCCACCCCCCTTCTGATAAGGGCAAGGGCACTCTAACAGCCGACAGGGCAGGCTTTGCTTTTTTGGCTTGGTGACTCGGCTCCTCTCATACTTCAGTACTGCATCCCTGAAAGCCTCTTCTCACTGCCTGCTGAGTGAAGCACTGCGTTGCAACCTTACCTGTACACCCCCTCTCGTGAAGTGATCCCCTCGAGGCGATCATCCTTCAGCTTCACCTTAGGGTAGCTTCAGGAGCTTGTCGTTAGAGGGGGGCATCTAAGCTGGAAGCCGTCAGCCATGTTTGCGGGCTCACACGTCTTGTTGCACACCCCAGCTTTGTCCTCTTCTCTGGACTGGGGTCGGGGGAGTGGTGGTGGCAGAGGAGGGCTCCGGAGCTGCACCCTCCCATTCCACCTTGTCACTTCGCGCCCATAGCAAGGAAAGCAAGGGTGGGAAGCGATATCCCACCATGCACGGTGGTGTTTGTCCGTCTTAGGTGGAGCCTTTTGTCACTCCACTGCGAGGTGTGACTGATCCTCACAGTGCAGAGATCGGCACAAATGCATGCTAAAAATAGACATTCAGTACTACCAGTGCCATTAGAATTTTACTGTAAATTTTGTTTGCACTATTAAAGATTTTTCTTTCCCCCTCCCCTAGGCAATAAAAATAAGTGCATGCATGTTTATTCATTCATCTGTCAAGTTACAAAATACTGGGAAAATATTTTGTATTTAATTCTAGAAAATAAGATTTAAGAAATACAGCAGTACCTTAAGCTTGGGCTGCTGTTACATTCTGTGGTGATAAACTGGGAAAGATGCTTTTTTAATTTTTTTTTGTACTTTGAACATTTAATAACAATTAAATAAAACCTAGCTACTTTACTTAACTTGTCTTTCACTATTAAAATTTAAAGATGGGCTAGGCTGGAACCTTTTCCTACCCAAAAAGCCCTTTATGCACACTGCATTTGGTAAGGCTGAATTAGGTGATACTGTTTTCAAGAAGCTCCTGCCCTGGCTGCAGGTTACCTTCTATGGGTGTGTGGCTTTCTGAGTGTAAGGTGCAAAAGCCCGAGGGCCAGATCTCCCCAACTGCCCTGCACCAGCGCGGAGCAGGTGGTGCTTGCAGGAATGGGAATATTGGCTTGCAGTCTGGGGAGAGGCCGCAGGCACTGGGCTCTTCCATCTTGCTATGTTCCAAAAACTCAATTTCAGAATTTCTCAGTTTACTTTACTTGGTAAAGAATTTATTCGGAAATATATGCAAGAATATTTAGGTCTGGTAACACCAAAATTTTTTTACTTTTGTGTTCTTCCTCATCTCTTTGTTTTAAAGAATTCCAGTTTATTATCAGGAAAAGTGTGTTGTACTCCAGTACGTTCAGGATAACAAAATACAGGCAAAAAGACATGACACGGACAGATCACTGAAAGCTAAAGCTTTATTTCGTGATCTCATATGTTACACTAACATGCTCTGGCTTTAGCCTTCATTAAGCTGACAAGTTATGACTGTTTCTTAGCTCCAAACCCCAACAAATGCAGGGGGAAGTAACCAGTGGCAAGAGGAAATCTAGTGCAAGTGTAAATGCCTTTCAACTAAGATCCTTTAAGTTGTGTCTGTAAACTTCAAGGAGGATAGCTAGTGACCTGGAATGTTTTTATTCTGCTGCATCATGCGAAGAGCACGATAAAATGCAGAATGACCTATTTTAACTAGATGGGTCTTCTTCCCTATTTTCCCCTCCTGGACTGGATAGTCCACCGGCAGCTTGTCGTATCGCCGGGGAGGGTCTGGTATGTTGTTCCCTGTGGTCATCGGTACTATTTCTCAGCTCTCGCTGAGGACTGTTGGAAGAACCCTACCAAAGTTTCTCTTCCCTTGGGGTTGTAGGCACAACCTTGGCCCTATTCATGGATGAGACCAATGGGGGAGATGCCACCAAAGGGGAGGATAAATTGTAAGGTACTGTGGCAGTGACACCATAATACTGTAAGCAGTGGGTTTTCATCGCTGCTGTTTCATTACTAGCAGGTCTATATCAGCCAGAAGGGACTAAATAGAGGCTGACACAGTGACTGCAATACTTGCCATATTGAGCAGCCCATTTATTGTTTGTCAGTCCGGAAATTGCCTTCCCAGACTGCTTGTGACTAAAGACAGGAAGGTGAGCGTCCAGGACAGCCCACAGAAGTTCTGCCTTGTCATGAGTTTGCCTTTTTCTCTAGTCTATGAACCACGTGAAAGGCCTCTAAAAATTCATTGAAGTCAATGTGGCCATCTTTGTTGTGGTCTATGCTGAGGACTAACTTGTCAAAGGATTCATCGCACACACCAGTGCCCAGGTGAGAAGTGAAGAGTTTCCATGTCTGGCCGAACTCCTCAAGGGAAATCAGACCTAAAGGAGACAGACAGCAGGTTGCTTTCTCCAGTGCCATTTCCCCTTCCTGCTTACACGTACACATGCATGCACGCTCCTTCCCTGTACCATTAGCTGCCTGCTGTGGTTTGGGTGTGTTTATGATTTCATGACTGAAGTACATTTTTACTTCAGGTAATGATCTAATGCTTTCAACAGTGGAATTGGGAAAGCAGTAAATACTGACAGCAAGAGTAGAAGGGAGAAAAAGCCCCCAAAAGAGTGAAGCCAGTACTGGAGATGGGACATGTGAGAATTTTTTTGTCAAGTTAGGCTCTGTGCACTGTCCCTTATATGGTTACAGCCTGACTGCTTAAATTAGTCTTTGCTAAACTGGAAAAATGACATCACCTCTACTTCCTCTATATTTAGACGTCCTAAGGAGGAAACACAGTCAGGAAAGATAACTAGTACAGGCTCCCTTGAGCTGGTACAGTGAAGTTACCTAGACTTACCTGAGTGATCTTTGTCAATGATGTTAAAGATGATCTCCAGATCCTTTCTGTATCTGCACAGCGTTTCTACCAAAGCTGGCTGAGCCTGGTTTTGAAATCACATACAGGAAACCATTCAGACCTCAATTTGAGTTAGTCTAACCAACAAAATCATGTACTGTCCAGTTCTATTTTCCCGGTTTAAATTGTCAAATGTTCAAAAAAACCTCTTGTGATTGAGTTCCCTGATACTTTGTGTCTTGCCCTGAGGAATTATCAGCTAAACCTAGTCACCTTCAGATGGCAGGCAGGGCAGGGAAGGAACCCATCACACCTCCTACCTTCAGTAATTATCTATGGAAATATAGATAATCTAGGGAAGATGCTGTATGCCATGCACTCATACAAGCTTTCCCTGTACATACGTGAATGGATCCTGCTGTTTAGAAAAATGATGGCGATAGCTAAGTACCAAAGCACTATGCAGCCACTCGGTAACAACTGGACTCCATAGACGAGACCTCAGCTACCATTAAACATCTAAAAGTCCATCTACAAACATGACTCCCTCCTACAGGTGCCTGAATTGGCTCTGGAGCACATCTGAAAAGCTCATCTCAAAGAGTGAGGGTTGAGTGCTCTGTGTAGGATTTATTGCATCTCCTCAGCCACGTTATCTGAACGCCCTTGAGAGGCAAGGGAAAGTAAGAAGCAGTTCTAGCATGTGATTCATCCAACCTATTTTAAGCATCTACCTTAGCAGGGAATGATGATTCGTACCCTAGTAGTGCTCATTTCCCTCCAGTGACTATAAATGGAAGCTCATCAACTAGTTCAACTGTACATGTCTACCTGATTGGCTGAACCACTGTCTTGTGCCTCAGGTTGCACCAAAAGCTGTTCCTCCAAGATTTGCAAGGAGGCATTTTCCTCCTTACCTCTTTTATAGGTTGACTTATTTTCAAATCGTAAAAACATGACATGAAGTCAACTTCTCCATCTGGGTTCATCTGTGCTAACTGAGAGCGCAGCATCCTCCAGGGCAGGCCCAGCTGTAGGACAGACTCCATCGCTGCAGCCCAGTCATTGACAGAAATCCTGCCTGCCAGAAGGGGTCAGTTCATGGTTACAAGCAGTACGTAACCCAGCACACATTGGTCACCAGCATGCCTTCTGCCGTTTTTAAAGAACTATTGCAAAACATAAACATTTTCTCCTAACCTTGGGATAAAAACCCTCATAACAATGAGCAGCGGGGTTGGACTAGACATTTCCACAGGTCTCTTCCAACCTCAACAACTTTGTGATGCTAGTATGATGTTCAGCATGTTTTATTACCTTTTCAGAAAACCAGCTTATGCCATGAAGAGTACTTCAGCTTTGAGCTGAGTTGCAACTAGAGAGACATATGTGGCTGAAAACCCAATGCGACAGAAATATGTTAAACAGTTGTTCAGTGGCCAAAGAAACGTTACTATCATACTATTGATATTTCCCTTTTAGGGGCACAGACGACAACCCAGTCAGGTGAGAAGCCATCATGAGGAAAAGTTGTATTTGTGCTAGAAATCATCAACGCCTTGCTCCTACAGAAAAGGTTCATGTATCAATTTCCCACTGACTTTTTTTTTTTCAGCTGATGGGTGAGTGTGTGTCTGCTAGTGGCATAGCCAGTCAACTTTCCTCGGATATCTCCCACGTTCAGAACAAGACCAAACTGGTCCCCCTCACTTGAGACCCCAGTTCCCTGTCTGACATCTTCTGAAGACACTCCCAAGTGAAAGTGATGACCTTTGAGCGTCTGAGCTGGACTTGCCTGCCCAAACTCTCTCCCCAGCACCGTTTCCTTATTTGCCCATGTGTTTCAGTTGTTTTCTTCCTCCTACTTAAATCTTCATCCCCACCCCAATTGTTTGCTGGGGCTAAGCACTTGCTAACACCCATCCTCCTCTGTGGTCAGGAAGATCAGCCAGGCTCTGCTGCTCTCCAGCCTTGCACTGGCAGGCAGGACCCCCCTCTATGGGG
>NW_009596026.1:29490-33207 GCF_000690535.1 Cariama cristata | reverse complement strand
AAACCTGCTCCCCCTCCATTCCTTTCCATAACTTTTAATCAGATCCTTCATTTCCTCCAAGCAGGTAGTCCTTAACTACATTTTACAGACTCAGCAATGCAGCACAAGCTGGTCAAAACAGCTGTGGGAACGTTTCTGCTTTGAAGGAAACATTACTGGTGAAGATAATTTTGCAGCCAAATGGAGTTTTTCTTCATTTGTATTAACACAGTATCTTCTATCTCCTCCCAGCGAGTTTTCATATGTACAAGTAGGCAGCATTTCTTCCTAGTGATGTAGTGTTTTCTGCTGTGATTTTGTGCATTTTCAGTTTTGTGAGCCAATGTTTAAACATGGATGTTTATTGCTAAAATTTTGAAGATCATAGTGGGATGTTTGGTACCCAAATACCACTGAAAGGTCTCTGTGAAGTCACTTAAATGTACTAATATATTCACAAAAATAGAGGTTCACAAATCTTAATTTAGACTTTTCAAAAACTTATGACACCCAGTGACTCTCACTTGCGGCAAAGAAAATACTAAGAGTCCTACACACTTGCAAGGCAACCTATGGCCATATTTCACCGCAGTCTTGGTCAGACTTCCCCAATCTATCCCTGACACTGTTTTTTTAAGGTATTGCTACTAGTTGACTTGTGGCTAAATGGGCTCCTATGACAGTTTGTTCTGGTTAGCCTTGGAAACCTGAGCTCAACCACCAAGCTCAAGGTAGCATTGGCTTGTATTTGCTGCATTACGAATCTGCCCCAGAAGACATGCCGAGTACATTTGCAAGCATTTTCCCTACCAACAATGCAAGGTGTGATTATCCTCTCATGTTGGCTTTACTGTGGTGTAATTCTGTCTGCTTGCATGGGGTTATTTGTCATTTACATGGCTACAAGAAAGTATACTGCGAGACCCTAAGGGTTAAGGGTTCATGACAGAACACAGAATAAACTGCTTACATTGAATCACAGGAGTGTGATTGCAGAGCTAACTTTTGTAAAGCATCCTTTCTTAGCAAAAATGGTTTTTCTCTATATAAAATAATTTCCTATAGCAGAAGTATGATATGTAAAGAAATATATTTCATAATTCGTGTTTATTAACATGTTCTTTTCACATTTCTTTTGTTTCTGTTATTAGATCTTTTATTGAATGTTAATGGATGTTACTCAGCTCTCAAGGGATCTTGGACACTTTCCCAAGTAACTTACCAAAATCTCTGAATTCTGCAGATCCTGTTTTGTTCTCATGATACTCACTTCTTGTTGTTCTTTTTCACTTTTTATCATGTAGCATTGTAAGTACATTACATTAGTAACGAAAAATGAAATCACAGGAATCCACTGTATTCTATATAATGTCTGATACATCTCACTTATCTGTGTTACATTACAGTGTCATAACTTTCCTTTATATCCAATAATATTTTTCATTATCACACCATCCACAGCACAGAACTGTAGGGGTTTGTTCAGATTCTAACAATATTTTCCTTAAGTAAATCCATATCTAATAACAGCATTTATTTTCTCTTTCTTTTTCTTACTGTGTAGTGGAACACACTGTTTTCTCTTAGACTTCATATTGGTTTTACAGGTGCTCAAAGATGTCATCAACAGATACTAAAGAAGATACATTAGGAAATAAGAGGCCAAGGTGCAACGCTGCTCAGGGGCTACAAAAGCTTTAGCTCTATGCCCTGGTGTCAAGGGGATTAAATGTGAATTTGACAGTACAGAATGGATGGGAGGTCAGTGGCTTTGAGCCAAGTTCCTCCCAGGTGAGCATGTGGAGGCTGTTCAGGTGACAGGCACTGCTGCCTCCCATCTAGTGCAATCAACTGCTGTAGTTAAGGCAGAACCTTGTGACTAGTTAGTGGTTTTTGTTTTTTCCCGTTTCCCCTTTCCCTTTTTGCTTTCTTCAGGTCTGCTTGTTGGTTGGTTTGTGTCTTGGTGCAGAACTGTTGCTTCTGCCTCCTTGGTGGTGCCCGTGCTTGCCCGAGCTACCTTTGCTTTGGTGGCTTGCAGCAGAACCGAGCTGAATTCTGCAGCAGAGCTCTGTGGTGGCTTTAGGGTGCACTTGTATCCTGAATGCATCATTTCTGGAAGTAAACATGGTCCATGTTATTGTCTGTCTGGAGAGCATGTTGCAGTTACAGGAGAGGACAGAAGTCCATAAATTGTTCAGAGCCCTTAAAGTCTCAGAGGCTCCTTCCTGTCCTACCACTGTGTGTTAAAAGATGCTGTGGTGGAGCACAGGGATGTTCTTCACAGGTGGGCTTGCTGGAGCTGTACTGGGTGTTCCTGCACAGATAGTGTGAAGGCTGTGTGTTTCCTCCTGTGGGGATGAGCTGGGGGAAATATGAAATGTGTGTGTCGGGAACTTCCTGCCTTCCCTGAGGTGGACCAGTGGAAAGGATGAATTTCTTTGAGAACTAAAAATGCATTTAGTGGTTGCAGTAATTAAGTCACTTGTTTAACGTATTCACTGTTAAATGTTTTTATTTCTGGTAATCTCCATTCCCCCTTAACTGAATTTTATATTGTGAAGTGGAAAACTCTGGAACTGCTTTTAAAGGTGTTGCGGTGGCCAAGCAATACAGGTTGTCCTTCAGGGATTCCCCCTTCCCTGAGGCCTGTCTCTTGCCACTATGGGGATAACAGGGACTCTGCCATGGAAGTAGGAGCTGTGGGATTTAACTTCTTCAAGTCTGAAAGGAACTGAACCCAACTTCCACTTTTAGGTAATCACCAGGCTACTAAATCGCAGCTTTAAAAAAACCACCCTCCCCATCTCCCCCTTTCCACCACAGTTTAACTGAATGGGTCCCCCTCCAACCCTAGAGCAGCTTCCAGCAGCAGACTGGTGGGTTGGAGTAGGGATGATGCGGGTGTGCTGGAGGTAACCGGTGGCCTCGGTCCCTGGTCAGCAGGCTGCATGTCGGCACAAGAAGCAAACTAGGGGGACAAGAGGTCCCAAAGTTTCTTGCCTTTTCTCACTGTACATTGACACATGTCTTGTTTCTATCTCTCTCTCTGCTGGTGGCTTATTTTGCAAAGGGGCAGCTCAAAGCAGAAGCAGAGGGCAGTTGTTGATGGCTTAAGACTTCTGCTTGTTGTGCACAAGGTGCAAGGACCCCATTGTAGCTTACATAAGTACCTGCCATTGCTTATGGTTATGTAAAGTAGGGATGAATATCTAAAGCCAGGATCAAAAGCCTCCTACACATGAATGAGTCCGTTAAGGGGGAAAGAAAACAAGGCAGAGCCGTGCCAGTGAAAGCATGGATCGCTTCACATTTTGGTTTGTGGAAGAGCTGAAAGTAAAGACAAACAGTGAAAACATATGGTATTTCTCAAACACTAGGTCAGTGGGGAAAGTAAGACTGGAAAAAACAGATTCACCTCGTCCCCTCCACACACAGAGGCACAGAAAAAATTTTCAGGATGGTTTTAATGAAAATGGCAGCCAAAAGGATGAGTGGTCTGTTACACCTTTCCTACGGCAGGCTCAGCTCCAGTCCTGCTGGATGAATGAAAAAGATGAGTTAATTATTTGAAGGGGGAAAGCCATCCTCCTCCAAAAGCATTCGTATTTTTGGAATGCCTCCACTGACTTCAGATGGTTTGGGGATTAAAACTACCGTGCTCGGAAAAAGCCCTCAGCATGCTTGTCGCAGCAGGTGTGGGTTATCTGTTTCATCTTGGAGAGATGGCATGGGAGACAG
>NW_009596026.1:0-29459 GCF_000690535.1 Cariama cristata | reverse complement strand
GGGGTGTTTCGCCCCCTGCCACTGATCAGACCGAGAGCTATTTCTTCCCCCTCCCACAAAGAGGAGTTGTTGGTATAGTCAGTGATAGTGGTGCAAAACCTTCACAGCAAAATGCCATCTTTGCTCCAAGTGATGTGTGTGTGCCTGAGTCTGCTCTGCAACCTGGGTAGTGGCTCCCTGCATGCCTGGAGGTCACTCTTGTATGTTTGCAGATGGAAAAAATACTGCTGTTGGTGCACTTTGTTTAGAGGGAATGAATGCCTGAGTATTGCATACAAAGGAGGAACTGTGATCTCAGATAATTTGTTTATGACTCTATAAACCAAAGCAGACATAGGATGTGCTGGTGAGTTCTTTTTACAGTGCTGGGTAGTGATGGATTATAGTTGAGCCTCCTCAGTGCTGGCTATGGGCCACACGGAGCAGCTAAAGTATCGAGGTAGCTCTTGCTATGTGGTAAGAATGTCCTTTCTCACTGCTATCCTCCCTGACCGACTGTCTTCACTCCCCAACCTGACTTACACCTCCATCTCCTCCTTGAGTAACCATCCTATGCAAAACTCCCCTAGAAGCACTTTCTTCCTGTACCTCCCCTGAGGAGCTTCACCTCCTAACACCAATGGAGACTTTAGCTGTGAGAAAACTAGGGTTTCTGTACATTTGCTGCAAGGGCCAGAAGCCATCCAGAATACTAAACTTTCCAATACAGCCCCTCTAATAGCATTTATACACGGTAAAATTCTTTATTACAAATGAGGACTTGAATTCTAAGCTTAGCTTGGTAGAATGTAATTTAAAGCCATTTAGGATGGCTTAGCCTTCAAAGCAAACTCAATATTGTTTAATTAGTCATGCAAGCCACTGAACGCTACCCATAACACAAAACTACTAAAGTATTTATTAGTTTTAGAGCTAAGTTAAGCCTTGCTTGTTCTAAATTTTCAATAAAGTGCATTGAGTGTTAAGCACATCTTGCTTTTTCCTAATCTTCCAATGCTCAGTAAATTTTATTTGTGGATAAAAGCATAGCCCAAATGTTGCAAGACATAGAATGAAAACTGAATTGAATCAGTTCTTCTACGCATGAGAGGAAATAGTGGCAGTAGCAGTGCTTGGGCTGTTCTGAATTTTTTTTTTTTTTTAAACTGTCTTCAAAACAAATGCAAACTAGCCCAGACTTTTGTGGCTTCTGAATGTCTATTTTCCATTTGCCAAACTTTCTGAAACAAGGTGTGCTAAGAAACAAATTCCCAGTAAGTAGCCCTGTAGAAGTTGCGAATAAATTTGTGTGATACAGAAAGAAAATGGTCTCTCTCCATGGTTTCTCTTAAGAATGAGCTGGCACAGGTAATGCCAGAGTTTCAGTGTTTAAACTGGAACCATTTCTGATGGAGTGAATACACAGACAGTTTGGCGTTGTGGCTTTTCTTATTGCTTGTTTGTATTATTTGGATCCATGAATGTCTAAACAGCATCAGGACCATTGCTCAGAGCTGGGTTATCCCTGATTTATAGAAGCAATGTCCCAGCTCTCTGACTTGGGGGACTGGGACACAAACTGATTTGTACATTGAGAAAGGTTTGATCTAGGGTTTCAGTAATCTGTGGTGGGGTACTCTCTGGAGAGTTGTCTGGGGATTGTTATGAGGACAGAAGTTCTTAACAATTACTCCAGAACTGACCAGCCTTAAAATATCTCCCAGACAGAAGCCTCTCCCAAATAGCAACGTTTTGTGTCTAGATGTGAGGCTGGATATCCACTGATATTAGACAGGCAAATGTAAAAAGACCAGCTAAAGACAGCCTGAGAACTAGTGTGAGTGTACGTATCTCTAGGAAAGGCAAGCAGTCTTCTGTAATGACTTCATGCAAAAATTAGATTATTAGATGGGTTTAGACCCATCAGAAGGGTTTGACTCTTCTGCCTCTGTGGACTCTTACCTTGCAGGAGAGCACGTAATGCTTGTGTGGCACTAGGAATGCAAAGGGTTGTCGCTCAAGTCATGTTGAAGAAGGATTTAGCCATTGAATATCTGTTGGAGCTGTAAAATGCTTGACTTGCTGCCTGAGACCCTGAATCTGGGCCATAGTATGTCTCTGCACTTGTTTTTGTTGAAAGAAATCTCTCCTTCAAATTTGAGAGAAATCTCAGCAGTACTGGGGACAAGGTTTCACCCACATGACCTCTATTCTGGGCTGCCTCAAATTAACTGGTGAGCTGAAATTGTTGCTCTAATGCTTGTCAAATATTCTGCAACTCGTGGGGAAAAAAAAAAGTGTGTTCCTTGTCTTACTAACTATTTTTGATTCTCTTCAATGCCTCAGATATTTTCTTGGTCACAGCAGTCAGCTTTTTACAGGTGAATTGTTTTCTGGATTCTGTTGATGTTTACGATGAATTATGTTCCCACCACCAGTAGCAACAGCAGGAAATGCATTACTTTCCTCCATAAAAATCAAGCCTAAAATAACAAATATCCCATAACAAATTAGATGCATCATTGAGAGTGGATTTATGTGGCTGTTGTTTGGAAGCAGTATTTTTGCCTTTATGACTTTTTTTCAGGATAGTGATAAAATGGGACCATTAGACAACTGTTGCAATTATTTGTTCCCTGCCTTCGTAACAGTCCTACTCTATTTCCTCTTCTTTCTATAGTAAAAAACCTCTTATTGGTCTATGGAAAGAGGGAGTATAAGAGGGCTATTGTAGAAGAAACTAATATTATATAAAGAACAATTCACTTATGGGAAGAAACAAGCACAGCTTTAAGCAGCAGACTATTTTCAGAAACAATGTGCTTGTGAGACACATGCAAAATATACAGACAAGGCATTTGGCTCACTGGGCTTCTTGTGCTGGCTTGTTCTGGTCAGAATTTGGGCACTGTTGAAAGCTCAGGGTTTTTCCTGACTTTGAGGGCACACAGGGCATGTCTATACTGCTTTGGGAGCTTTTAGAGCCTTTGGGTTGTGAAATAATCCCTGGTTAAAGCAAGACCTTGCTGGTAAGGTTGTCTGAGGCTCTGGCAGCTCAGAAAACCTGTCCACAGAGCATCCTGCCCAAGAAAAGAGGGCTCTCCTATGACTGTGCCTGTGACTGGACAGAGTTTGCTCAAACCTGTGACTTCTCATGGAAATGGCTTAATCTGATGAAGTGGAGTTTTCCAACACAAGGGTTGAGAAAATCCACCATTGTCTCTGCCTTGGAGGGATAACTGCAAAACAAAGGCTTGGAAGGCTGTTGGGTATCTTTTGATAAGACACTCCTATATAAGGACAAAATGTTATAACTCTATTGCTTGTTGATTTCCTGTCATGTGAAATGTTAGTTTCTGTGGTGAATGAGAGAAATTCTTGCACATTATAAGTCTTTAGGTTATTCTGCCCTAAAGCTTTGGTAATTTAACTTCATCCCCTTTCAAAGTTGGTTTTTTTTTTGTTTTTTTTTTTTTTTTTTTAAACTTGAAACTTAAGGGGGAAAAAAAACTCAAACCTTTCAAAATCTGCCACCACTCCCTCAGGTGCTGCTCTTCTGAAGTGTAAATGCTCAATTATGCAAAGATAAGAACATGAGAACCTTTGGAAAGCAAAATAGGTACCTTGATTAATGAGTAAAGCTGTGTTAGTACTGGATTTTTAGTCTCATGGCCAAACCAAGGAAGGGATGGGGGAAGGGAAATAATCTAATCTAACTGAAAGTAGCACTTGCATAAAGCCAGAAGTAACATCAGGGACAGAAGAGAAATGTGGCCAGTTGGGAACCCTCCTCATTTCTAGTCTAGTCCTCATTCAAGTCTCTTCTGGTCTCTTCCCATCTTTCCTGCAGCAAGAGGGATTCAGTGACAAGATGTGTGTGAGAATGTGGTGCAAACACTCTCAGGATAGGAGGCTGGATAGGGACATTATCCTTTCCTGCCAGGAGAGGTGGAGGAGATCAGGGCTGCTCTTCCTCTAGGAGCTGCAGCCAGTTTCTGTACCAAATACCATGCACAATGCTGAGCTGTGCCTGCGTTGCTCCAGACAAGGCACACTGCAGGCTGCATTTTGCCCAGTGGAGGTGCTAAAGGGATATTCTGGAAGGTGTTATTCAGGGGACAAAAGATGTGAGGAATAGGTAACTCGGTCTCACTAATTTTGCCTCTTCTGTGCCATCCACCACTCTTTAAAAGCATGCATGTGTAGCATGCCTCAGAGTATCCTTATGTACAGAAACTTGTATGTGTAAAAAAGTTAGATGTGGCCACCTTGACTACTTCTGTCTGCCTCTAAGGCTGTTATGTTAATCTAAACATTTCTTTTTAAGTATTTTTTTTTCCTAATCAGGTTTTTTTCATTTTAGGTAGCATGATCTAAACTCTGATATCAACTAGATACTGTAATTAAACCTACTTTTCAATGTAATATTACCTGAAAGTTGCTAGATAAGCCTAGTAGATGAGATGATTTCGGCCATGAAAAGCAATAATTTCTTTAGAGCAAGCCTGGTTACAGAGTTTTTGTAGTTTAGAGAACATAAATCATGCTCTCAACATGCAGGTATGAGATACTTCTAGAGTCTGGTATTTGAGCTAGTATAATTTATCACGCTGTCAGCTTCAGGTCTGAGCAGATTAAGTGTGTGGTATAATGCTGGGACACTAAGGCTGAAGAAGTCTCCTTCCAGGACTGCAACCAAAATTTATGTGTTCCTGATGCTAAGTGTCTCCTCCCTTCCCACCTCCACTTTACGGATGGTTTTACTGTTTGTGGTGATTCTCTTCCTTGCTCAGCCTTGTGCCTTTTCCACGTTTCTCTTCAGATTATCTCTTTTTGTTTGATTACATCGCAGAGTGTACAAGCATCTCCTGTTATTTGTCTCTGTCTTATAACTGATGTCCTGCATAACTTTGTTTTTGGTGTAGTTTATGTCCTGCATAAGTTATGCTTTGTTTGCTACATGTCACTGGTGAAGGAGATTAATTGCAGAAATACCATGATGCTCCTTTTTGAGCCACAGCTATCTGCAAGTGCCTGACTTTTTATGGCCAACTGTTTGTTAACTCGTTGTCAGCATGGTGGTGTTTGATTTTTGTTTTTTTAAATATTTTCTATTTAATTAAAACGGACATGACATTTTCTAAGCTTTAGAAAACTACATCTATTATCCTTATGTAAAGTCATCCATACTAAGGAGGTCTGTATTAAGAATACCTTGTTTGTGTCCAGTTCAGCCACTGAAGCCTAACAGCATTCAATTTAATACATGAGCTGTTCAAAATGCTGTGTGCATCATTTGATGCGTGCCTGCTGCAGACCCCACCATCCTACGGCTTGTTGTTTGTTCTGTGGGATCCCTGTCACTGGCTTTGCAGGTTTGAACTCCCTTAGGAGAGAAAATTGCCCCATGTCAGAGTTGTAATTGATTTTTAAGTCAGTCTCCTGATGTGTGCAAACTAACCACTCACTTCTCCAGGAAAAGGACCTGATGATTATCATTTACTCAATTACATATCAGTGAGACTACACTCAGTTAAGTGAAGTTGATTTTCATTCTCAGGCCCAGAGAAACAAAGATAATTGTAACTTGTAGCAGCCTGTTGACCATAATGCCCAGAGACTTCAGTTACAAAGATATTTTGTGGACTGGAATTTTGTCTAGACACTGCAGTGTTGGAAACCAAGGGATTGAATCTGTGCGTTTCACCACATTTTCAGATAGAGCTCTCCAAATACTACAACGGCTTCATCCCCAAGTAATTCACAATAGACCTTAAATGCCAAAGGACCAGGTATTTAAGACTACTTAAATACGTAACATTCTGGGGTGTTCAATGCCTAAATAAAAATCTTATTGTGTCTGTGTCTGTTCTGAGAATTGTTTTTGAGGTGACTTGGGAGCTTTGAAAATGTTACCCTCCAAGTCGAGATGTACTTGCGTCAGGGGTCTTGGTCTGGGCTTGGCTGAACCCTGCAATCATCTGTATTTTCCCCCTCTTCCAATAACTGGCATGCCCCGCTCCCTGCCTTCAAACCGTGCATCAAAGAACCTGATGGGCTCCGTGAAATGTGGTTTAGGTTTGTTTGTGTTTGAACGCTTTGTAAGAATTTGGATGCCTGGGACAGCTGTGCAACGGGAGCTGCCTTCCAGTGGGAAGGGCTTGAAGCCTGCTATTTAAGTCTTAGTAGAACATGAATAATATATAGGTGTCAATGTATTTTTTTTTGTGAGCCAGGCTACAGTTGTCTTATAGTTTTGTATAAAGAACACTCACAAAATAGGGAGGACTCTCTAATGGGCTTTTACTGCTCTGCAAGAAAGGAACATAAAATCACAAAGGAGAAGTTTTGAAATGCTTAAAAATAATTGAACTAAAGCATTGTTCAGCATTGACTGAGCTTCAGACTGAAAAAGCAAAGCCTCCCCAACCCTGCTTTATGTCTTCTGAGTTTTCTGTGAATTTGAAATAGTGCAGTACCTCTGGAAGTGTCTTTTAATGCCAACAGAAAACTAAATTAAAATGTTATATGGAGAGAGCTTGTCTCATCAGTGCAGTGGGAGTGAATTTTAGAATAAAGTATATGTTTTCATCTATTCAGGTAATCTGAATAATGTACAGCCCTCTGAATTAATAGGTAGGAAGTCAATCAAATTATTCTTTAACTTTATACTTTATAAACCTCAGAAAGCATGGTTTGAGTGGATAAAGAATGTCAGCAGAGCTTGAGTGGCATATAGCAATATACAATTAATTTGGAAATATGTGTTTAAATGGCAATAAATTTACTGTGTGCAACATGGTTCCCTTTCCTGGAGCAGGTTTGTCTCTTTGGAGAAGATGTAAAACTGAAGTTGTGAGTAGTTGTAATACTGCTTGGGCTTTTCCTGTGATGCCAGTGTAGGATCTACCTGTATTTTTATGATAATGTCTGTTGATTAAGGCATTCTTCACTTTATTAAACTGCTGCTGCACCTCAGCAAGTAATCAGAGATGTAGGGTTTACATGTCATTTCACAAACACTGAGATTCCTTGAGATATGTGATGCTATTTGTAGTCCCAAAGTGGTTGGTTATTAGCTGTAATTATATAATGAATGAAGTGGTAGTCACCTGAAAGTATTGAAATGGAGGTTGATCAAGAATAGCACAGTGGTGAACAAGAAAGTGAATACAATTTGTTAAGATCAGTGAGCTGAAGATCTTGTAGATAGCAGGCCACTGGAATTTAGGTCGTATGCCTATGTCCTCCCAGTAAGGTTTTAATTTTCTGACGCCCTTTTGTCATGTCTGATAATATCTTGAATGCAGGACTCAGGTATGGCCTGACTGGTAAAGGAAAGCAGTACTATTGATTCCTCTCTTCTCTTGAACAGTAGGGTACGTTTCTGGCAACCTGAGGTGTTTGAGTAACTTTCAGCATCTGAACAGGTCGCTAAGGCCAGGGGCTGGGTTTGCCCTTGAGCCCTCTTTTGACCTTGCAAGACCAAGCCCTCAGTATGAGCTTTCAAATAAAGCTGGCAAAAGCTATTTTTTGGACTTTTGCAGTACATACAGGCTCAGGATGGAGGTCAGGCTGCAGCACATGTAGGCTCAGGATAGAGAGGTTTAACAGCAGAGCAGGTAACCTTCTGCTACATGGGCTGAAGTAGGTGACCCTGCTGTTACCTACCTACCCTTGGTCTGACCAATGTTTGGCAAGCATGGAGCGAAAAATGCATAAATGTAAAGGATAAGCCAGACTGAATGGAATGCAGGAAAATTCATGTGCAAACTGTATGTTTAGGAGCATCATGGTTTCCAGTTAAAAGGTGAGGTCAGGACGGGGTGCTATGAGTTTGCCTTTAGATTTTATCTACAGATTAATTATCTGAAAAACATCAGAGACTTTGTAGCTAATCTGTGAATAAGTATTCCCCCCAAATCTTTTGGGTTGGAAGACTCTGAGGGTAAATTATTTCACACTGTCTCTCAGGATGACTTGTGCTAATCAAATTTTGGTTCTCTAAGACATGTGCTATTAATAAGTTAACTGCTTGGTCATGAAGTCCTTTTTCATGTATTATCTTCTGTATTCCAATGGTAGCAACAAGAGGTATTCAGGCTCTTTATAACCATGTTGCATGTAGTGATTTTTCAAGCAAGCCAGAAAATTAATTTCTGTTGAAAGTGTAGTCAAAGTGGACCTTTACTGTCTGAAATGCCAAAGAAGACCTCCATGAGCTGTGTGCGTCTTGAAGAATACATACCTGGGTACTGTGAATGGAACAGAAGCACTATCTAAATATCAGCTAAGTGGGAGGAAAATCCATATTGCTATGTTCACCAGACTGGTGCCAGCCAAGTTTGGAAAGTTCTGTATTGTACCGTGCAGTTTCTTTTCTATACATGCAGTTTCTTTTCTATAGTGAATTTTCCCATAACTTTTCATGAAGTGCCACATCAGTGCCGCTTGACATCTTACTGGTTTTATCCTGTATCTATTAATTCAGGGTACTTTAAGACATGTTTATCCTGGGCTTGTACTCTGATCCAGATCTAGTAAACTGACTATAGACTTGCACAGTTTCAAGCATGTGAGTGGATCCAGTTACAGGACTTCAAACTATTCTTGATTAGATCTAGGCTAATTTCACTCTTGATTAACGATAGACAGTAAAAACAAGATGATAGACAAAAAGGCTTTGTGATGTAAATACTGGGCATTTCTACCGTGCAGGGGTATGAACCGCTTAGATGTACAAAAGGCAATGTTGCACTGTTTCTTTACCTGGGGCTGGTTAGTCTATTTGCCCTTGCTCGGGGTTGGTGGTAAAGCTCTCCTAGAGTTTTATACCAGCAAGGTAGGTTAGAGCAATCCAATACCAGCATGAGCCAATGCTGGTCTGGAGCAGGGAACAGTGGGGTCAAATGGTTCTGGGATGCAGGACAAGAGTAGGAAACTTAAGAGGGAGATGACCTAGCACATGTGACACCCCTTGTCCAGCAAGGAAAAAAGAATAAAAATTGGTTCAGATCCTGGAAGTCTTCCTCCAACACAATTAGCTCAAGATTGCTTATCATTTGTGGTTTGCTGTTCTCCTGCAATTGAGGTAACTTCCAGGTTTGACCCTTGTGGTAGGTTTCTCTCCTTGATGGCAGGCAATGATGGGGAGCTGTACAAGGAGCTGCTGGCACACGTTAGATTTTCAGTCCCTTGTCTCATGTCATGTGCCTCAGGGTATGATGGTGAAAGTGGCAGAGGGATATTGCTTGAGTGAAGTTGATCAGCCAGGTTTGGAGGTTGGGGTGCTTGGCTCTCTTTTTGACCATTGTCTTCGGGACTCTGAGGAAATCTGAGGTTGAACCAAATGTTTCTGTTTCTACATTAAAAACGTTGGCAGGAATAACGAAGGGCTGTGAATGAAGAAATACGGTAGGGTTGAGGGAAGGACATATGAAATTGGGATGGGAACACTGAAGCCAAGAGCATTGGAAAATGGAGATCAAGTGGCTTAAGGGACGTAAAGAAAAATATGGCTAAACCTAAATACCTCAATTTTTATTAGAAAGGAAAAAAAAAAGCATGCATGGGGGTACCTAGTTGCATGACTGCATCATACTCTGAGATCTGCCATCCCATTTAATAGATCTAGTTTTTCGCTCTTTATGGCATGTAGATCCTGAGTAAAAGTATTACACTGGATTTTCTGGGTTTCCACTGGATTTACAGAGTAGTTATGAAAGTCTAATTTGACCTGGTGTTAAAAAAAATTAGGCTTTTAAAAATGTAATTGTTGCACTTTGGAAGGCTGGCTGGAGCAAAGCCCAATTGAATTAATTTCAGGTAATGGACTGGCTTGAAAAACAAATTGATTCAATTCTTTAAGAAAACACTGTTATGCTTTGGCTAAGGTTGCACCTACACACATTGTAAACTCAGCAACATTTCTGAACAAAGTGTAGTAGTAAATGTTTTCTTAGCTCTAACAATCATTGAGGTTATCTTTGGTTGTCACAGTCCCTGTTCATATATTATTTTTATGCTCCCAGCATACAAAAACAGCAGCTAGGGGAAGTTTTTATTTTGCATTTGACAAGCTGCATTTTGCTATTTTTCAACTTGCCTTTTTCCCTCTTGCTGTGAGGAATTATGTCTGGGGCTTTGAAACTACAACTGTTGTTTAGATATGTACTAAGAATGTCAACTTTATCTGTGCAACTTCTGTGTTGCTGTCATTTTATTGTTTAGGTATTGGTTCCACTTCAATTTAAATCCTTTACTTGGAGGCTTTATGGCTTGTGTAGTTTCTAAACAAATTTTAGACGAGAATATTTTTTTTTTTATTTGAGATTACAAAGTGGTTTACTTACTACAGGAGAAGTGGTTTAAGAAAAAAATTTAGTTATTAAAACCAAAAATTAACTGAACTTGGCAGTTGCTTTCTTCTTCCTTCCAAAGTAACTGAAATTAATGTTTAAAGATTAATGTTGAAAATTAATCACTTGATATACACCATATGCTTGCTATCTTTCCAGTCAGTTGTATTGGATCAGCTTCTCTCTACCTCTGAATCAGGCTGTGATCCAAACTGCATCATAACATGTGAAAAATGCAGGGGATATAACTGTTTTGTGTAGTTTTGGTTATGTATTACACTGGAATTTGTTCAGACCTTATCTAAGGAACCGTGATTAGAGCTTAGCAGTGAAACTTCGGAATTGTTGCATTCATGGCAGCACACAATGTTAGATATGGAGAACGGGGGGAAAACCAGGATTTTGTAGATATTCGCAGCTGTTACAGGTTGAACTGCAGACTAATGTAGAGAAGACAGGAAACAATGTAAAAATTAAGAGCAATGATATTAAAGGGTATATTTATATACTGTACATATTTAATATAAAGAGTATCATAGCTGAATTAATAATCTTCAAAGAAGAGAATTTGCATAAGAAAGACTGATAATGCTATATACGACTTGGTCACTCTGCAGCACTTCTTGCAAATTTACTTATTGCTTTATTTTTTTCCTCCTCAATTCTATGTGAGGCTTAAAGCAGTGTGGAAAGCAAGCCAAGTTGTGTGTGAGATGGGAAATGTGCTCTCCTGGTCACAGGCAGGCCTGATCCTTTGCAGCAGGCAGAGGGAGGAGAGGGGAATTGGCCAGCTCGTGTGCTGTGTAGGTGCTCCTTGAGCGTGTACTTACGTAACCTTCCCAAAGAATCAGGCCCTGACAGCTCCAGAGAAACTTGGCTCATTGGACTGCACGTATGCCACCTGAATTCAGAGGAGCTATTATCTGCAAACTGGCACCTCTTGCAGGGCAATTATGTGAGCAGTTGTAAAACGTAGGCAGCAGGCAAGGGCAGTGCCTCTGCCAGGGTTGCTGCCTGGCTCACTTCGTGGGATGAGGCTGCCCATGGTGGAAAGAGACTCATGGTCCTTTCCAGCCTGGGAGGAAAAGACTAGGTCCATCTTGGGGTCTCCAAGTTGTGTGGTGTTTGTCTTTGTTGTTGTTGTTGTTTGTTTGTTTTAAACCGACCAAATCACTTGGCACTGCTTATATAGCCTCCTCTTATCAGGCCTTTTGGGCTTCTTATTCCCAAATGCTGTCTAGGCTGAAGGCAGGTGCATAAGAGACTGTCCTCTAATTCCCAACTACAGCACCAAGGGCCAGATCTGCAAGGTGATTTAGTTTCTTCTGGCCTTTGTAGGTGCCCAAGAGCATTGCAAAACTGCCTTGGAGTCAGGCGCCCTGCTCTGTTAACTTCAATGAGGATTAGATATCTTAACTGCTTCGGTACTTTGAAAGAGACATCTAACATTTCTGAATGTCTAAGGAGCTTTGAAAATTCTCGTCTTCATCTTTTAATCTTTAGCTTCTAAGTGCTTCAGTGGTCTGGCAATTCTAATTGTTCTGAATATACTCCAGGCTTGTTAAACACAAGGCTTGTGTAACTCTTCCTGTGCTGGTTATATGTATGTCCATATAAAAGAATGTGCCATCGCTCTCTTTATCATAAATCATAAACACAAAAAATTTCTGTAAGAGTCCTAGATACCTTCTGCAGTTCCCATCTCTTCCATAAACTGTAGAAAATGCATCAATGTAAATGAATGATACCGCCTCAGTCCCATCAGTTTTAAGATTGCCCCTGGGGTCGCAATCTCCATTTTGCAATTGCATTTGCTTTTGTTTGGTCCTGTAGAGTTTCTAACTTCTGAACTACCCATTTGCTGTGCTTTGGGTCCGGCTTCCTTCTGCTCTTCTTTTCTCACTTGTTCACCTTTGGTCTTCTACTTCCATTACCATCTTCCAAGAATTTTCTTACCTAGGTCTTTTTCAGTGGTCCATTTGATCATATTTGGCTTCCCAGTTGCCTCCTCTCGTTTCCAACTCACGTGAGCCAAGAACATAATTTTCCTGAAGTGGGGTGGACTTTGCTAGATGCTTGTATTGAACTGCTTTTTTCCTTTGAAAGTCACTCTGTGCTTGCTCTTCCTTCAAAGATAACACTTCAGTATATTCTAGAGCTGAAAACTGTCAGTTGGTTTTAGAAGGAAAACAATTTTTTCATTCTTTACATATAGAGAATGTATTTAATCCTAGCTATTAAAAAAACCCAAACAAACCAAACAAACCCAATCTTTCTGTGGAAAATTTTGTGCTAAGTTTTTCAAATGGAGACCTTTACTTTTGGCCAAACATCTTTGTTTCTTATTTAACACATGCCCCCCCAAGTGATTGTTGGAAATCTCTGTGGAAATTTTACACAAAATGACTGCCCTCATTCGTTACCAGGGACCCTGTGGGGTTGCCTTTATCTCTGGGGAGGGTTCAGGAGAGAGGGTCATCTGGCAGCAATGTGGCTGTGGACAGGACAGGGAACCAAGGTGGCTTCTCCCTCTTTTCCTCACTGGTAAGACAAAGAGGTTGGTGCTTGTGTCCCCTAAGTGGATCTTGAAGGTCAACCTGCTGGTTCTTTCCGCATGTGTGGAACAGGGTGAGGATGGAACTGCTGCTTTGTGTGCCTTCTCACTCCCTGCTGTTTTACCTCTCTGCTATTTATTAGCTCTAGATACTCTCATTATCCCTTACACCTTGGCCACACCTATGTAAATCCCTGGGCAGTCCAGCCTTGCTGATGTTTCACATCAATGAATTATACAGACTCATGTGCTGTGTATTGCAGGGGAGGGTTGGGGAAATCCATATACATGTTTTTGTTTGTTTGGTTTTTTTTCGTGTTGTAGTTACAGCTTTCCGTTTTCATTTAAAAAATCTCAAAGCACCCTGACTACCCTTGCATGGGGCTGTTCTTTCCACTCATGTTCATCCTGTGTTTAGAAGACTTTTTAAAATAAATTCTCTGTAAAGTCTAAAAATTCTTTTTTTCCACATTAATATTGATAATTAATTGGAGCAAAAAATTTCATAGTAAACATGGCTATCAAAAGTTAGGGAGGAGGCTCCCACTGATGTTTAAATGAATCGCTATAGCAGCTAGGGGACCGTAAAAGTATGGGGCTGAATGTCAGCAAAGTTAAATGAAGATGTACCAGAAGGTAGATTCTTGTACTGGCAAAATGCCTGGAACTTTTGAGAGATATTGAGGAATAGCCTAAGGCCCCAAACCTTGTGGTTTTCAAGGTTTGCTTCTTTCTGTCTTATACCGCTTGTTTGTCTTTATTTCAGTTTTAAAGAAAGTCTTTCAGGTAAAGTTCCAACTTGAGACCAGTACTTCTGGAAAAATTAAGTCAGCCATGAGGTTGGTTTGTTCACCTTGGGGTGACTTGCTAGCATTGGGATTTTTTTTTTTCCTTTGGTGAAGTGATGTATCTTTGTCTAGGTATCCTTACCATGCATATGAACGCATTTTCACTTTCTTCTGTGCTGCTCAGCACCAAGCACCCTTTTAGCTTCACGTGCTTGCAAAAGACCAGAGTGCTGTTCCACATTGCGGACAGAGGAGGAGGTCCTGTGTGAAATGTGGCAGAGCTGAGGGCAGGACGTAAATTTTTGGATCTTCTGAAAGTGCAGTAGCACTGATGCTTTTTTTGTCTGGACTTGGATCCGAGGTGGGAACAGAGACAGCTGACCTGGCTTCTGGGCTGTACAGAGGCTTCACTGCTGTGTGCCCTGGTGTTCAGCGATGCTGACGGAGAGATTGCAGCCTGCTTGCCTCCTCTGCCCTCACTGCCAGCACGATCGGTCTGCTGCTTGTGTAACTCCGGCTTCTGTGGTTTGAGAAGGTTCAAAAGGAGTTTCAAGAGCTTGGATAGCCTTTGCGTAGAGCAGAATGTGCTGGAATGGGGTTTTCAGCAATTTAAGACTTGGATGTTTTTGTAATTGGGCTCTCAAAGGCAAGCAGTACTCAGGTTTGGGGAGGACATGCTGACCAGTGCAGTGTGCGTTAGCATGCCTTGTTTGCATGTATGAAAAATACCCTTTTGTACACACGGTTGCTCCTTGTTTCCCACATTTGTGGGGAAAAAAGGGTGTGAAATTTGGAGCATGTTGCAGGAAAAACAGTTGGCTCCTTTTAGCTTTAGGCAGTGCAAGGCTGGCCCCTTGCCATATTTTGGACACTTTGTTCCCATTTGCAGAGCTAGGCGAATGCTTCAAAAGGAGGAGGGTGGAGGGGTTGGAGGAAGAATCAGCACAAAAGGTGGGGCAGGCAGCTGCACAAGGAGGCCACTGAGTTGGGCACAGGAGAGGCAATGTCCCCACCCGTGACTGGGCAGGAGGTTGCACGCTGAGCCGAGCCAGAGGATGACCTAGAGAGCAGCGAGGAGTGCGCCCTAAAGGTTCTCCCCTGCTGTGCTGGGTGTGCAGGCATTTTGAAAGAGGCAGGTTTGGGCATGCATGGAAGCCTCTTCCACCTTTTACCATCAGTGCAGTTTGCAAGGAGAAGCTGTCATTTTTTCCCAGGGCATGTAGAACCAGTTCCGCTGGTCCAGCATGCTGCGGAGCCAAGGTCTATCATGAAAGGGGCTGTGATGTATCTACCTGTTGGTGCTCTTGATTTGTGGGAAGGGTGTGGACAGGGAGCTCAGAGGCTGGATGTACTGTCTTGGCCATCTGCAGAAACATCTATTTTTCTGAAAGGACCATCACCATACAGTGTTGCAGGGTTACCGGCCACTTGCTAAGCACAGTTTCAAATGGTGGTTATGGAGCTGTTAAACAAGCACGGCTTCCGAAAGGAAGACTTTTCATTTCACCGCTATATTTTTTTTTCATTTATGTTGTCATATTTGGGGCTTCTAATATCCCTGCTTCTCCAGCAGATTTCTCTGTGTGGTATTGCCAACTTTCCTAATTTTTATTGTGTGCTGTAGCATTTAGTAGTTTGTTTTGTTTTGTTTTTTTCTTGAAGTGCAAGGTCTTAGGATCTACTGAATGTTGGAATATTGGATTGGATAAAGTATGGTTCTAATTCTGATGATGAAGAAAAGCTGCAAAAAGGTGCAAAAAAAAAATTATAAATAAAATCTCAGTTTCCACTCTCGTTTTCCCTAAATATTTTCTTTGAACATGTGACTTGTAATTATTTTAAATTTTTGACACTGGAAGTGCTGCAGTAGCCCCTGCAAGCAGTACTTTTAAAACGGTTAGATCAGAAACTAGTCAAGTCGGGTAATCACCTCGCTGTGATGCTGTGTGGGCAATGATGATGGCTTCTCTGAGCTCTGTTTCTGCAGACATTTCCTTTGTGATGGTTCTGTGCATGCCCGTGCACAAAGGAAACGTGCACAAGTTTTTGCAGGATTTTGTCCTGCAAATTAAACCTCTACACAAAGCCACCGTTAGGACTGCGCTACTGAGCACTGATTTTGCCAAACCTTTGCTTGCAAATGGTTTTTACTTAGCTAATC
Organism: Cariama cristata; assembly: GCF_000690535.1. Lineage (NCBI taxonomy): Eukaryota > Metazoa > Chordata > Aves > Cariamiformes > Cariamidae > Cariama > Cariama cristata. Next base: position 13,619 of record NW_009596026.1, on the reverse strand, counting down.
TTCCTCAAAAAAAGGTTTTGAAAGCTCAAGATTTCAGTGTAGTCAAGTAGAGCCAGTCAAGATCACAGGTTTGGTTTAGTAAGATTGCTGACCACACAACTTCCAGGAAACAGTTTCTTTACCATGCTACTATCCATCTCCTCTTTTCACTCCCTTCTGCTATCACTAGTATGCCAGGTTTGGCAAGAGGAATTAATGGACATAAACTCAACCCCGAAACTGAAGAGGTGGTGGGAACCACCTTAGATTTGATTCATAAGCAGAGTATTTTCAGTGTTGCACTCTGTCAACAGCATTTGTTCTGTTAAAAAAAAAAATCAGGATTTTTGGGATAATTCAAAATGCGTGAAAACTTTGAGCAATGAAGGGTTTTTAAAATAAAAGAAATGGAGGTGTGTTTGGAGCTGCTGGAAGCAGTCTAGTTTCAGGACAAAAGCTGGAATACCGTGTTCCACTTAAATTCACTATCTTTTTGGCTGGAAAATTTGAGCATATCAAAATGTTTAATTCTAAAATTCTCATGAAATGGAATAAATCTGTGTTGAAAACAGAACCATGTATTTGCCAGCCTTGCAGAGAAAATGACTGTTTCATAGATACTTGCTAAGAAATGGACTGACAACAGGGTTCTGTGAATGTTTACGTATGCGTGAAAAGTGTGGAGCGCCCTGCTCATGCATGTACAATTACACAAGTACTTGTTTGCAGGTTTACATCCTTTATCACAGAACTAAGTAATTAATAGTTTAGCCTGCTTGTTTCATCACTTTTGTGCAGCTCTGTATATAAAACTGGAAAGTACTATAGGAACAGCTTGAGAGGCATATGTGGGTTTATTCCTTTTTGCTACCTCCATTCTCATCAGACATATTTCTACCAGTCAATTGGACTTTGCATGGTAAGGATGGCATAAAGTAGAGTAAAATCAATGAAAGAACCAAGCTTTTTTTGCCATGCAAACACTACACTGAAAATCTGTTGGTATCTGTTCTGAAATTATGAAACAAATCTTGCCTTGTACTGGTGGGTTGTTTTAAACCATCAGAATGCATGAAACACAATTATTTTTCTGTCACAATTCATTTCCTCAAGATAAGCACAACAGTTTGCAGTCCACCCCCAGAGCTTCCAGGCTGGGCTCCTGGTTTTAGCCACAAGTGCATGCATAGGCTGCGGGATGGGATAACGCTGTGGTCCGAGTGCCGCGTTTGAAAATACCTCGACCTCAGCACTGCAGTAAGCCTAACTGCATGTTTTATGTCGTGACTTTTTCTTGTTTGAGGAAAGGTCAGGGAAGCCAAGGGCTTCCCCGAGTTCTTTGGGGGTGAGGTAGCTCTGTCGGGCAGTGGTATGAGGTAACGCCTGCAGGTCCAGGTTCAGCGCTGCTGGTGTGCAGCACCTCACGCCTGTTGTACGGCTGTGCTGTCCTGTCCCTACCCAGTGGTCCCTGTGCCATTGCCCATGCCCCTGCCACAGGCGCTTCATCAGCGTGACTCCTCCAGGAGCACTATCCTGGCATTGCAAACAAACCTCCCTGTTGTGGCTGAGCAACCTGCATTAGCACCTTTGCAGCAAGAGCCACTTCTTCCTCCTGCTCTCACTAACATGGTTTGAACTTTGGCATAAACAGGGCCTTAAGCATGGTGAAAACTCTGCGTTACCAGCCAGCCTCTTTGCTTGGTGTGGGGCTCCTGGAGAGCTACATCTGGAAAACAGCGGTAGTGTCCCCAGGCTGAGTGCTGTGCCAGCCTTGGGGCTCTCCAAAGGAGACCAGTGCTGCTGGGACGTGTCTGAGATGCCAGCCTGCCCCTGGGTGAAGATGGATGCAGAAATCATGCAGTTGTCCCTCTTTTCCTGTAAGCCTGTGTAACAGAGCTGAAAAAGCATTTTTAAAAATTTATTTTCTGCTTAAGAATGGGAGGCAGCATAAATAAACTTGCAATTCAGTCTTACATCTGTGCAAAACTGAAGAAATATCAGTCAGCTAGGTGTTTTAAAACATAAATATTTAATTGATACTCTAAGGATAGGCTGATACAGGAAGATGGGAAAAGTTTACCATATTCTTTTTTATTTTGCCTGTGGGTAGAAGTCCAGCAAATCTTTCACAAGAGAGATAATTATGTGAAGATGGTATGGAGATGTGTGTTGCAGCACTCGTGAATGCTGACCTGGCTGCTCCCAGCATCCGGTGGGGCTGGTGTGATGCTCAGAATTACATTTCCTTCTGGGATGCTGGAGGAGGAAGGGCCAAGGGATTGGGGTGGAGGCAGGAGGGGCTTGCTGAATTACACACTCTCAAATTTTACATTGTCAAGCACTGAGGAAAGTAGCTGATTCCAATGAGGGGTCAGAGACAAGTCTGGAGTCTCTGAACATCTTCTCTCCCCCTCCATGCCAGAGCGTGCTGTTGCAAAACACCTGATGGGAGGTGATGATATAATTTGCAGTCACATAAGGTTCTGCATCATATTTATATAGAGCGTGGCAGGTGAGAGGAGGAGCCCTTGTGCAGGAAATGTAATGTTATTTGAAGAAACATGCGTCTTGGACACTTTAATTGGCCTTTTCACTGCATATCTATTTTTAGCATTCACCAAGGGATTCCATATGGATGGAGATTTTTCTTGATTTTTTTTTTTTTTTTCCCTTGAAGGGGGCAGGATGGTGGGAGAGCTGAGGAGAGTGAGGTCTTGGCAACGTTTGCAGTACTCTCATGATCGAAGCTGAAAGGAGGGCAGTAATGTCAGGGAGCTCCTAGCTAAGCTGCTGGGGAATGTAGCCTGGCTATATGGAGAGGGGTTAGAGGAAAAAGGGGAGATGCAGAAAAGAAGTCATAAAAAAAATAGGGTGCAAAAAAGTCTTTACTTTCATCTTTAAATGTGGGTTTTTTTGTGGGTTTTTGTTTGTTTGTTTTGTTTGGTATGTTTTTTGGGTTTTTTTAGACAATTTATTGTGGCTAAGCAATAGGCATGCCTACCTGTAACTACAGAAACACATTTTGGATTACTTAAATTACAACAAAAGTCTATGTTTTATATGTAAAACTTCTGCATGTATTTTTTTGTGTGTGCGTGTGCCTTTTATTTCATTCAAAAGGAAGGCCTGTGAGGACTAGAAAAAGAGAGGATACTGCCTCTTTATGAATACTAATAAGGAAATCAAGGGGGACAATGGCACTTCAAGTTTCATCTTTCCATTTCCTAGAGGCGCAAACTCTGCAAGTTGTCACCTTGGTGTATTCAGTGCCTCTTGAAGCACTAGACTCCTCCAGAGAGAATGTCAGCCCCAGCCCTGGGCAGTTTTGACAAACAGAGTATATATTGATACATGATAAAGTATGCTAGAAATCACCCCAGTGCTAAAGGCTACTATAGTTTTAATATCATCATTTGAATTAACAAGCATTCTGTGGAGAAATAATGAGCTTTCATTATTCAGAACATCATCCTTACCCCGGGAACTCAGAAACCATTAGCTCTTGAGAACTTAATGAAAAGATGATAAAGAATGTTTTAGATAAAAGTTTGAACGGGTGCACTTGGTAACTAAGGTAAAATATTAATGTTTCTCCCAATGATGAATTGCTGTTGCTAAACTTGTGCTTGCTGAGGAGATGGAGGGGTGTGTAGGTGTTCCTGTGGGCAGTAGCTGGGACGGAGGGCTGTCACCGCCAGCATGCCCCATACTGCTGCCTGCCTCCTTGGGAGAAAGAGCATGGGGAAGTTGAGGTGGGAGAGGGGGAAAAGTTGAGTGCTTGGCTTTCCCTATCCTCCCTAGCAGGTATTTTCCCACCGTGGGACTGAAGCTAAAATCCTAAAGCTGTTTCCTTCTCATTGGGATTCCCTTTTTTTTTGTTTATTAAAATGATAGCCGATGCAATATACCCATGAGAGAGTGGGAAGAGGCAGAAAGAACAAAACAAACCAGAGCAAAAAGCTGTCGACCCAAGGCTCAGTTTGAGCAGGTCTGAGCCGCTCAGGCCGAGCACGGTTGCCGCTTTCTGAAATTCCATATGGGTGGCTTGCTACGTGTCTGCAATAAAACCCCCCAGTGCAATAAACGAAGAAAAAAAAATATAAAAGTTTAAATTTTATTGGGTGTAAAGCTCTTAAAGAACTGCTGTTCACAAAGAGTATAAAGATTGCTGAGTCTCAGTGTACATACCCCTACGAAATTGTGTTAGTCCTGCTGTTTTCTTTCTTTAACTGTAGCAGTTTGCTTTCTTGCTGTTCTTTAATCCTTGCACTTACCAGTGCAGAGGGCTTACAGCCTGCTTCCACCTGTGGGCAGCTGGGAGAGGCTTTCTGTCCTTCCAATACAGGTGGAGAGGTTGTGTGGGGTCCCCTGAGGTTTAGATTGCTTTGGAAGGGTTCGTTCTCACTAATGAACATGAGTGGGGGGAGGAGAAGGAAAACAAATGGGAATAAACTATCACATAAACAGTCTTAAGTCACAGTGTTTGCTGCTAACAGATGCATTTAGGTAAATGCTGTTACCTCAAGAGGTGTTATCTTCTGGGGATCCTTATCATAATTTTGTTTTAAATCTGAACAGCTGTTGTTTAACTACCACAGACCACAATTTATCTACAGCTTGAGGCCATAAAGGTACCTTTATTACACTCTCTTTGCTTTTTTTTTTTCCTTCCATTTGATTTAATTTCAGTGTGTCTGACACCAAAATGCTATATGCAATTTGCATATTACAATATGCACTATTGCAGATTCCATACACTGCTAAATGGGAAAATCAGAGCAGAATGGTAAATGGGGAAAGCTTGCAATGACAAATAAAAGTGGAAAATGAGCTCCCATGTTTCATTTACATGTAAAATATTCTGACAATAGTTATTTCCCCAAGAACAAAGAGCTGGTTTTTCTAGGGTGACTGGTTTATGATGGCTGCAAGAAAAAAAAAAAGGATGTTATTTTTGGCACCGGAACAGAAGCATGCTTATCTGAATTGAGCCCTGGGGCTTGCCATATAATTGGAATAAAACTTAAGTCTTACTTAAGAAACCAACAAATATGGAAGCAGGAACCATATCCAAAAGGAGCAGCCACGGTGTACTAAGATCGAAAATCACCTCTCTGCAGGCGAAGTCCTCCCCAAAGTTGAAGACCTGAAAAGGTGAGCAAAACATAACTTTGATTTGAGGCACCTGGTCTTTTGTAGTTGATCTTCAAAGTTTATTACGGGATGCAGGCAGGAGACGCATTACAGGTATCTTGCAGCGTGTGGTGTGCATGGGAAATTGTGGTTCTTATAGAGGATCTTTCTAACCTTTCTATTTCCAGGGCTGATGACCCAGGTAGTATCTTTCAGCCCTAGGTTACTGCTTCCAGTCCTGTAAAGGAATCCGTATATACAGACCTGTGTTTCTAACTCCCCTGCTGCAGAAAAGATGTGCGGCTCTCCCCGTGCTTCCCTTTTGCTTGGGGAAACAGGAGACCTTTGCCTCCAGAGTTGTCAGTTCAGCAGCTTTCACTGGCACAAAAATTGTAATAAGAAATCTCCCCAAATCTAAAGCTTTGGGTAAGAATTTGAGTTTGAATAGCCCTTAACACTTAACCCAGACCTCTAGAGCTTTGCCTTATGTTGGTTTTTCTTCAGAATAAATAATAGTAATAACACTTGAATTAATTATATGTATAATAGCTTGTTGACAGAAAATGCATCTCACCACCTTTACTGCTGTTTCCCTCATCCTAGCTGTGAATGTGAAAGCTGTATGCGTCTCTGGGAGTGGGGTGTTTTTGTTGAACTGTTTTCCTAAATGCAGAATACATTAATCTGTTGGCACTTATAAAAAAAATTATACGATAACTCAGCTTGTAATTGACCTTTCATACTCTAACATCCATCAAGTAACATGAGACTGTTTAGCTTGGCTTTTTAAGGACAGAGTGGAGAAAACCACCTGGTGGGGGGGAAGTGGGCTGAGGCATGTGTGACCACTTAATAACTACCCCTTGATGCCACTCTTAGATGCTGTTTGTGATCAAACTATGTTTGTCTGCTTGACACGTAACACTTAAAATGAGCACAAGTAGAGCGAGTGGGCTACGTGATCCCTGAAACCAAAAATTTCTTTTTATTTCTGAAATCTGTCCCAGATTCCCAGTGTCAGACACACTGAAATTAAAACAAATGGAAGAAAAATAGTAAAGGAAAGAGAGTGTAATAAAGGTATCAATTTAATTTCTCAGTTTAAGCTTCCCCATCTTGGAAAACTGAAAAGAACTGAGATTTTTTAGCTCTTCCTGCAAGGGTGGCAGAAAGAGTTAGGAAAAAGACACCTTAATGTAGTGGTAGAGTTGTCAGCATGGCATACTTGTGTCCTTATATAGATATTATGCAGCGCTTAGTGTCTTGCAAATGAACAGTTGTGCGATTTATTGAAGTATGTGCAGGTATGAACCAGTGGCTAATGTCTCTTGTATAATATTACTCCTGAAAGTACAACTCCACAAAGAATACTGTCTAGAATTACAGGGCAAGAGCAAGTCAACAGTTAATTGGCTGTGCTGTAATTACTTCTAGATGCATAATGTGCAATACTTATAGGACTTGTAGAAGTGGTGTACAAATTTCAGTGGTCTCCTGGTACTTTATCATGTGTGGAGGATTTTGGTAGTCTCTGTAGATCTTGGGATTAATTGTACTGTTATAATTTATTCCTGCTATGCTATTTTAAAACTGTGTGGTTTTTTATTTTCCTCTTTTTTTTTTTAAAAAAAAATAAAGTCTGTCTTTAATTGTCTCATAGCTAGAGGAAAAAATAGGACAGATACTATTCAAAGGCTCTGTCATTCTTTGCTGCGATAGAAGTCATTCCACTTGCTTTTTGTTTGCTTGGAGTGGCTTACGCTTCTGGTGGTGTGTGGCAGCTGCATATAGCGTGCTATGGTACTGTAGCCCAGTGGGTTACAGACCTAACAAGGGTATAGATGAATATGTACAGAGACACAGATGTGATCTTTGAATATCTGGTACCTGATTTTCCCCGCCTTTAACCCCAGGGTGCATAAGATGTGATTTCACTGAGTTTATGGAATTACTGTTGTGGTCATATTGAGCAAAGATCTGAAACATCTAAGAGCTGTGCACGTGGGAATATGGATGAGATCTCTAGAAATGAGGCCAGGCACCAGTAAATTCTTGACCTGGCTGTGTCTCATGGTTTCAGCAGTCTCCAGAGCTGTGGCTCTTTGGACATTATCCAAGCTTCTGAAGTCAACCATAATCTTTCCCACTGCAGCTGCGAAAAGGCTGTGCGATTTGGTGGCACAAGAACCACATTTCAGGGCTGCTGAAATCAGACTAGGGAAGTGAGCTTGGAGGGACTTGTGTGCATGTGAGGCTTATGTGTACCCATCTCGCCCATCTCGTGTGACATGGCTACAGAAGTTATTGTGAAGCTTTATAATATGGACTTTGGAATCCCCCAAATGCCATTTGTATTTTACGGTATTAAATATGGAAATCATGTCAAAGGTAAATGTCAAGGGACTATAAAATTACCCTTCTTATCTCCTGTACGTTTATCAGTTGATAAATGGAAAGAAGCTGCTGCCAAAATAACTGTGAATGAATAATTTATAAATGACTGATGCATCGTGTATGTTGTTTCAGGCAGAAAACAGTAGGACATCAATAATCAAAAGAAGTTGGATTAATTTAGCAGTATTTCACAGTTAATATTTTTATCTAAATGTTGCAGTCTGGACCTTTGTCATCGTGAGATCCTTCTCTGTCACTAAGGGCTGATCCACAGATCACTGAAACCAATAGAAGTCAGGTGTTTACTTCAGTGGGCTGTGAATCAAATTTATAATGTGCATATATAGCTTGCTTTTTTTTTTTTTTTTTTTTTTGCTTTCACAGTGCTCTGAATTTGAATTTCTTTAGCACTGTATGCCTTAGCATGGAATTTGGTTCGGTTGTTTCCTCCCTCCCCATGTCCCTGTGGGCTGAATGTCCCAGGTAAGAAATTTGGAGAACTTGATGGAACAAGGATGGGGGAAAGGTGGCTACCAAAAGAAATACATATCTACTCTTATTTTTCAGATACTTTTGTTTCTGTTCACACAGGGAAAACTGATTTCTTGCAACTTAGGTTTCAATGCAAGGCGGACTTCTTTTCCAGCATGTATTTTTCACATGCCTACCCCCAAATAGATAACACTTTAAAGATTTTCAGCACTAGCCATTGTGAATAAGGTTAAATACTGAAGAGGTGAACTAGATTCTTTCTTCTTATTCTCTTCCATGTGATTTAAATATGGCCCATTTTGCTCATCACATAAGAGAGCTGCCAGAGATTGCCTCAAGCTAGTTTATGCCTTTGACTAAAGGTCATCGGGGGGGGGGGGTTTTTTTTCCCCATGGAGCAGAGGTAGGAGACAAGAGTGTTTAAAAAAACCCCAAACATTAAAAAGTATCTATTAAGTGTTCCTTCTGAAGAACACAAATGAAAAAGAGAAGCTGACATTATATCGGAACGAGTCAGGGGAAAGAAAGAAAACCACCAACACCGCTAATAAACTCTCTTTCTCCCTCTGCCTGAAAGAAAAGTGCACAAAGCAATTGCTTGGACTTCAGTCTATGGCTTTCTCTACCTGACCTAGATATCTGGCTAGCAGTTCACCACTGCAGAAAATGCCCTACTGCAAAACTCCTATCCCACCGGCTGCTAATAAGAGCAATTCTCGCGTAGCACTCCATCCATCCCCACAATGTAATTGGTCTGACTCTCCCAGCGAGCTGCCACTGCTCCTGTAGACCCACACTGCAAAGAGAAATCCCAGACCTCCTGAGGGCTGAGGGGCTCCAAAACTGTGCTATGTTATCAACAGCTACATGGTTAGCTAACTGCTGTGACTAAATGGAGATTGGGAAGCACTGCAGGCAAGGGATGAAAAGTGATGCCCTCCCATAGCACAATGCTGATATGCAGAATTGGCTAAAACAACGAAACTTCACAGACAGTGCAGCAGAAGGCATTGGCTCTCTTGTTTGGGCATTTTATTACCTGGAGCAAAATGTGCAGAGAAGGGAGATAATGAAGTACTTGACTAATTCAGTGTGATCCAGCTGGCTAAGCCAGAGGGGCTGCAGAGCAGGAAAAGCTACAGAACTCACTGCTAGCCATTTTCCCTTGATACCTGTGAAGCCAAAACAAAGAAGTGCAGAGATCAAAAAGCAAAGCAATATCAATGTCGGGAAACGGGAGGGGGACAACAAAAGGGGAGGAGAAACCTCTAAGACTGCCTTCTCCCTCCCCTTCTCCCTCCTGCTCTCTATCTAGTGGTGGTGGGGAATGTTATTTTCATTTGCCTCATGCTAACTTCTAATCTATTTGAGAAATTCACCAAATTCCCAAATGTTTAGCACCCTGCATGCCACAATACTCAATGCCAGCTTATTTTTTTTTAATTTTATGTACCATTTGTGCTTGGTGGGGGGGAAGGTTTTGTAATGCAGGCACGTGCATGGTAGTGTCTTCAAAAACTTGTATCTCCCATTTTCCGCAGCCTAAAAGGCTAGATAAACTATACAATTCTTATCCAGAGGGAAATTAGAAAACATAAAGTATGTAAACTCCTCCCCAGCTCCTAGCGTGGTTTTGCTGCTGCCTGTGGTGTGTTTTGTTTTTGTTTTTTTTTTTTCCCTCCAACAACCTTGTTGACAATCTTGTATTTAAGTACACAAGATGCATCGCTCCCTCTGTCTCTTCCTCTCCCCTCCCTGTTCTCCGCTATCTTCCTATGGAGTGCAGTGCAATTCCAGCTGCAGTAACAAGCTGTTCCCCAAACAAGAGTGTAATACTTGTAAAAAGCTGACAGTAAGTAAAAGGCTGTTACTATACTTAATTAAATATACAAGGCCAACCTTCATACCTGGTGTAATGTAGATGCAACGCTGTGAAAAGAAATGGAGAAATATCCATCTCCACCAAGGCTGAATTTAGCCCATGCTACTCATCATGGCTGCCAGGGAATGAGTCACTGCTGACCAGTCTGCCTGCCAGCCGCTGTTCATACCATTTTTTTTAATGAGAGACGGGCAGACACTATGCATCATTCAGAGATGAGCATCACAAACGCACTTTGCAGGGAAGGCAACCACAGCAGACTGCCAGTGCTCTTCCAGTGCCAATTATAATGATGGTTTAATCATAAAAGCAGATTCATTAAAATGGGATCAGAGCCAAGGCATTTGTGATTTGGAGGCTTGTGCTGAGTTTTGATAGTTATCATCGGGGCAGCTGATATGACATCATCCTGCAACGCTATGTGACTTGTATTTTTAATGGACCACATGCCTTTGCATGATAATTTTACTGCTAGAGTTAGCTTGGCATTAGCTCAAGAGCCAGAAACACCAGCAACCAAATCTGAAGATGTGTTGAGAGTTTGCAGTTGTCATGGAAATCAGGGGCAGTGGCTGGTGCTTACCTCCCCTCTAAAATGGAAGTCCACTTTTGCTCCCTTCAGCCTGGAAGCTAACAAAAAGGACTAGGTGAGGAGGCTACTCTCTGACAATGTGGATATGAAGATATGGGAAGCTCCTTTTAGTCTTGTGTATAAGTTTTCCAGAAACATTTTTCTAAAGGAAAATATTTTCAGCATTGAAAAATACACCTCCCCTACACCTGGCCCAGTTTTTCCATATGGTGGTGTTATGACCAAAAAATGCCTGGAGAATGCCTTGCAAACGGTGCTCTTGGTGTGAGCAGTGAAGGGGCAAACATGAAGTGCTGGCTTGTGATCAGGCTCTGTTGTTGTGGTACAGTTGGGATTTCACCGTAGGCAATGCATGTATTGGACTCCTTTTGAATGGGGGCAGTCTGTGCTCTTCACAAGATCATATGGAGGTTACATGATGGTGTGTGTCACCTAACCAAGAGTATCTGTGTGATGCAGATTAGCAGCTGCTCATAAATAACTCATGAGTTCAAAGAGTCATTACAACCTGACCAGGCCACCTCCTGTATCAATACAGGTACCAATAGTGGTGATGAAAATTATTCAGACAAAGCCTCTTAAGGCACTACTGGATTTAGCAGTGCAGGGAGAACAGGAACGTACTTGTCCCTGGAGGAACGATAACCTGGAGCTATGCTGTATTTAGGAAAAAAAAGCAAAAAGTTTGTAATCCTGCTGCTGAGGAATTGGGTATGATGCTGACCAAAGAATATACATGTGTGCATATATGTGCATTATAGTATCTCTCTGTCAGTGTTGTGTGCTGTATTGTTACAGCTGACAAGCTATAATCTCATGAAGACATCACATTTCAGACTAGTGGCCTACTGGGACAGAGCTGTGACCAAACGATCTTCATGATCTCCTGTACTTTGAATGCTTGGCTTTTCAGCCTTCACATTATTCTGTCTAGGAATGTAGTTGGGAATCATTACTGTTTTTAAAACCATAGCTCTCATACAGTAAGTCTTTAGTGAAGTGTTTAAATAGGAACTGGTTGGGCAGCATCACGCAATCTGCTGTCAAGATTGCATCTGGCTTGGTGGTCCCAGGTACAAGTAAGGACCTACGTAGCTGCTAAACTTGTGGGAATGTTCAAGAGAATGATACATATGTGCTGTAAAGCTTAGTGTTGCACATGGAGTCATTTGGGCAACTTAAGCCCTGAATTAAAATCATGCTTAAATTCTCTTTTGTGAGCAGTAGAGGCACATAGATTTCCTTAAGCACATTAGGCATCCCATCTCTCTCTATCGGAATGGTTTTATACTTAGGTTATAATAGAAGCTTGAGACCAGATTATGTCAAGGCTTTTCTTTTTTTCTTTCTTTCCAAATGTAGTTTTTGGCATAGGTTGTTGCGACACAAATCACGAAATTGAGGCATGTTGGGTATATAGCCCCTATTTTAATGAGGATTACAAGTCAGAACATAACAGCTAGGTTCAGCTGGTAACCATTAAAGGGATGGAGTTGAGAAAGGGAGAGACTGTGTTACCACTCCTCCCTGAACACACCTTTCTTTACTGTCCTGTGCAAGTTGGAAGCATAGCTTGCTGGAAGGGCTGTTTCAGAGATGTGGCTCCCATCTCCCCCTAAACATTGTGCAACTGCTTCACTGTCACAGACAAATACACCAGGCTGCTGCCAGAACAAAAATCTATTGATGATGATGCCACGTTTGTTAGAAGGAAACGAGCCTGGCTCCTGTTAGCGTTGCTCACTCTTCTGGGTGAGATTTTTCCCTCAGACAGCATGAACCAGCGCCAAGTCCTCGCTTGGCACCCAGGGAGGCTGTGGGGAGAGCGAAGGGGAACCGCTGGCCACAGTGGCCATGTGTGCCTGGGTGACCTGAGGGCTCGCAGGGGTCAGGCAGGCATCAATTGAATAAAATCTGTGCGCCCTACCTTGTGCCTTTAAATGTTACACTCGTGTTTATATAACTCACAGGTCAGTTGTTTTTCTATTTTGAGCACGCGGCAAACCAGGCTGAGGCAGCTTGTAAAACGAGTGACTAATTTCTAAGTTTTTTTTCTTTCCACTCCTCCTGCTGCTGCTCTCCTTGAAGGTGGTCACAGGGCAGCTTTCCCCTGGTGACTGGGGATCAGCAAGCTGGGAAAACAGAAGCAGAAAATCGTCGTTTCTGCCTGTGCGGGCCTGGTGGAGGCTGTATTTCTGCATGGGTTGTGTTTTGGGGTTCTGAGGTACAGGGGCATATATCTCCCAGTACCTGCAAGATACCAGGAGTCTTGTGCATCTTTTGGCCAGGGAAGATTTCTGGAAGGGTGGCCAGTGCTGTAGTGCTGGGTGAGGTAGGCACCATGGCTCCCACAGAGGAGAGGGGCAGAGGTGAGGAGGGAGGGTGGTCAGCATGGTTGCATGTCAGGAGCTCACTCGCTCTGCTGCTTCTGCCATTGCTGCAGCCACTACCTGCAGTGTTTTTTTCTACTGATGGCAACAGTGTGCCTTGAGGGGTGGTGGGACACCCTTGCTTTGGCAGAGGGCTCCAGTGGTAGTTGCAACTCTGCAGCAGAAGGGAATAGGAGAGAGGGGAGAAGAGTATCAGGGCCAATTCCTAGGAGCGCATGCACCAGTTCAGACCTTTCCTCCCCTCATTGTAACTTCTGTCTTCCAGCCATGACTGCCTGCTTGCATTAAATACTCCTCACCCCCTAGATGCATTCATTTCAAGCTACCTTTAGGGTTCAGAGTGCAGAAACCAACTGACCAAGGTTGAAAGCAATTAACAAACAGGTTATTTTAAATTAATAGCTTCCTTTAACCAGCTGTCCAGAACTGCTTTTTTTTTTTTTTTTTTTTTTTCCTACAGCAAAACTACCAAGGCAATACCCCTCAGTGAAAAGATGGATTGGGATTTCTTTTGTTATTTTGCTGCCTTTTCCCCTTTTTTCTTTTTAAAATTTGTGCCAATTTAATACTAAGCACTTCCATCTTGGATTTAAAAGGGATGTTGAAATATATTGATTGCCTAAATGAATTGTAAATGGCATAGGATATTGAGAAAGAGTAGTCTTTTTTCTTCCATTAGCTACCTTGCACTACATCAAGATGGGCTTGCCTGTGAATGGCATATTGAGATGCCAGTGCTTTCTTGCTGGGTTGTTTT